>NC_083329.1:37959023-37998324 GCF_963455315.2 Globicephala melas | reverse complement strand
CCAGAAAAAGAATTCAGAATAATGATAGTGAAGATGATCCAGGACCTCGGAAAAAGAATGGAGGCAAAGATCGAGAAGATGCAGGAAATGTTTAACAAAGACCTAGAAGAATTAAAGAACAAACAGAGATGAACAATACAATAACTGAAATGAAAACTACACTAGAAGGAATCAGTAGCAGAATAACTGAGGCAGAAGAACGGATAACTGACCTGGAAGACAGAATGGTGGAATTCACTGCTGCAGAACAGAATAAAGAAAAAAGAATGAAAGGAAATGAAGAACAGCCTAAGAGACAATTGGGACAACATTAAATGCAACAACATTCTCATTATAGGCATCCCAGAAGGAGAAGAGAGAGAGAAAGGAGCAGAGAAAATATTTGAAGAGATTATAGTCGAAAATTTCCCTAACACGGGAAAGGAAATAGCCACCCAAGTCCAGGAAGCACAGAGACCCATACAGGATAAACCCAAGGAGAAACATGCCGAGACACATAGTAATCAAATTGGCAAAAATTAAGGAAAAAAAAAATTATTGAAAGCAGCAAGGGAAAAATGAAAAATAACATACAAGGGAACTCCTAGAAGGTTAACAGCTGATTTCTCAGCAGAAACTCTATAAGCCAGAAGGGAATGGCATGATATACTTAAAGTGATAAAAGGGAAGAACCTACAACCAAGATTAGTCTTGGATGGGCAAGGATATCATTCAGATTCGATGGAGAAATCAAAAGCTTTACAGACAAGCAAAAGCTAAGAGAATTCAGCACCACAAAACCAGCTCTACAACAAATGCTTAAGGAACTTCTCTAAGTGGAAACACAAGAAAAGAAAAGGACCTACAAAAATAAACCCAAAATAATTAAGAAAATGGTCATAGGAACATACATATCAATAATTACCCTAAATGTGAATGGATTAAATGCTCCAACCAAAAGACACAGGCTTGCTGAATGGATACAAAAACAAGACCCACATATATGCTGTCTACAAGAGACCCACTTCAGACCTAGGGACACATTCAGACTGAAAGTGAGGGGATAGAAAAAGATATTCCATGCAAATGGAAATCAAAACAAAGCTGGAGTAGCAATACTCATATCAGATAAAATAGACTTTAAAATAAAGAATGTTACAAGAGACAAGGAAGGACACTACATAATGATCAGGGGATCAATCCAAGAAGAAGATATAACAATTATAAATACATATGCACCCAACATAGGAGCACCTCGTTACATAAGGCAACTGCTAACAGCTATAAAAGAGGAAATCAACAGTAACACAATAATAGTGGGAGACTTTAACACCTCACTTACACCAATGGACAGATCATCCAAAATGAAAGTAAATAAGGAAACACAGCTTTAAATGACACAACAGACCAGATCGATTTAATTGATATTTATAGGACATTCCAGCCAAAAACAGCAGATTACACTTTCTTCTCAAGTGTGCACAGAACATTCTCCAGGATAGATCACATCTTGGGTCACAAATCAAGCCTCAGTAAATTTAAGAAAACTGAAGTCATATCAAGCAACTTATCTGAGCACACAGCTATGAAATTAGAAATCAATTACAAGGAAAAAAACATAAAAAACACAAATACATGGAGGCTAAACAATACATTACTCAATAACCAAGAGATCACTGAAGAAATCAAAGAGGAAATCAAAAAATACCTAGAGACAAATGACAATGAAAATACGATGATCCAAAACCTCTGGATACAGCAAATTCAGTTCTAAGAGGGAAGTTTAGAGCTATACAAGCCTACCTCAAGAAATAAGAAAAATCTCAAATAAAAAATCTAACCTTACACCTAAAGGAACTAGAGAAAGTAGAACAAAAAAATCCCAAAATTAGCAGAAGGAAAGAAATCATAAAGATCAGAGCAGAAATAAATGAAATAGAAACAAAGAAAACAATAGCAAAGATCAATAAAACTAAAAGCTGGTTCTTTGAGAAGATAAACAAAATTGATAAACCATTAGCCAGACTCATCAAGAAAAAGAGGGAGAGGACTCAAATCTATAAAATTAGAAATGAAAAAGGAGAAGTTACAACAGACCCCACAGAAAAACAAAGCATTCTAAGAGACTACTACAAGCAACTCTATGCCAATAAAATGGACAACCTGGAAGAAATGGACAAATTCTTAGAAAGGTATAACCTTCCAAGACTGAACCAGGAAGAAATAGAAAATATGAACAGACCGATCACAAGTAATGAAATTGAAACTGTGATGAAAAATCTTCCAATAAACAAAAGTCCAGGACCAGATGGCTTCCCAGGTGAATTCTATCAAACATTTAGAGAAGAGCTAACACCCATCCTTCTCAAACTCTTCCAAAAAATTTCAAAGGAAGGAACACGCGCAAACTCATTCTATGAGGCCATCATCACCCTGATACCAAAACCAGAGAAAGATACTACAAAAAAACAAAATTACAGACCAATATCACTGATGAATATAGATACAAAAATCCTCAACAAAATACTAGCAAACAGAATCCAACAAACATTAAAAGGATTATACACCATGATCAAGTGGGATTTATCCCAGGGATTCAAGGATTGTTCAATGTATGCAAATCAATCAATGTGATACACCATATTAACAAATTGAAGAATAAAAACCATATGATCATCTCAATAGATGCAGATAAAGCTTTTGACAAAATTCAACACCCATTTATGATAAAAACTCTCCAGAAACTGGGCATAGAGTGAACCTACCTCAACATAATAAAGGCCATATACAACAAACCCACAGCAAACATCATTCTCAATGATGAAAAACTGAAAGCATTTCCTCTAAGATCAAGAACAAGACAAGGATGTCCACTCTTGCCACTATTATTCAACATAGTTTTGGAAGTCCTAGCCATGGCAATCAGAGAAGAAAAAGAAATAAAAGGAATACAAATTGGAAAAGAAGCAGTAAAACTGTCACTGTTTGCAGATGACATAATACTACACATAGAGAATCCTAAAGATGCCATCAGAAAACTACTAGAGCTAATCAATGAATTTGGTAAAGTTGCAGGATACAAAATTAATGCACAGAAATCTCTGGCATTCCTATACACTAATGATGAAAAATCTGAAAGAGAAATTAAGGAAACACTCCCATTTACCATTGCAACATAAAGAATAAAATACCTAGGAATAAACCTACCTGGGGAGACAAAAGACCTGTATGCAGAAAACTGTAAGACACTGATGTAAGAAATTAAAGATGATACAAACAGATGGAGAGAGGTACCATGTTCTTGGATTGGAAGAATCAATATTATGGAAATAACTATACTATCCAAAGCAATCGACAGATTCAATGCAATCCCTATCAAATTACCAATAGCATTTTTTATTTTACAAAAAATCTTAAAATTTGTATGGAGACACAAAAGACCCCGAATAGCCAAAGCAGTCTTGAGGGAAAAGAAAGAAGCTGGAGGAATCAGACTCCATGACTTCAGACTATACTATAAAGCTGCAGTAAACAAGACAATATGGTACTGGCACAAAAACTGAAACATGGATCAATGGAACAAGGTAGAAAGCCCAGAGATAAACCCACACACCTATGGTCAACTAATCTATGACAAAGGAGGCAAGGATATACAATGGAAAAAAGACAGTCTCTTCAATAAGTGGTGCTAGGAAAACTGGACAGCTGCATGTAAGAGAATGAAATTAGAACACTCCCTAACACCATACACAAAAATAAACTCAAAATGGATTAGAGACCTAATGTAAGACCGGACGCTATAAAACTCTTAGAGGAAAACATAGGAAGAACATTGTTTCACATAAATCACAGCAACATCTTTTTTGATCTACCTCCTAGAGTAATGGAAATAAAAACAAAAATAAACAAATGGGACCTAATGAAACTTAAAAGCTTTTGCACAGCAAAGGAAACCATAAATAAGATGAAAAGACAGCCCTCAGAATGGGAGAAAATATTTGCAAATGGATCAATGGACAAAGGATTAATCTCCAAAATATATAAACAGCTCATGCAGCTCAATATGAAAGAAACAAATAACCCAATCCAAAAATGGGCAGAAGACCTAAATAGACATTTCTCCAAAGAAGACATACAGATGGCCAAGAAGCACATGAAAAGCTGCTCAACATCACTAATTATTAGAGAAATACAAATCAAAACTACAATGAGGTATCACCTCACACCAGTTAGAATGGGCATCATCAGAAAATGTACAAACAACAAATGCTGGAGAGGGTGTGGAGAAAAGGGAACCCTCTTCACTGTTGGTGGGAATGTAAATTGATACAGCCACTATGGAGAACAGTATGGAGGTTCCTTACAAAACTAAAAATAGAATTACCATATGATCCAGCAATCCCACTTCTGGGCATATATCCAGAGAAAACCATAATTCAAAAAGACACATGCACCTCAATGTTCATTGCAGAACTATTTACAATAGCCAGGTCATGGAAGCAACCTAAATGCCCACTGACAGATGAATGGATAAAGAAGATGTGGTACATACATACAATGGAATATTACTCAGCCATAAAAAGGAACAAAATTGGGTCATTTGTAGAGACGTCGATGAATCTAGAGACTGTCATACAGAGTGAAGTAAGTCAGAAAGAGAAAAACAAATATCGCATATTAATGCATATATGTGGAACCTAGAAAAATGGTACAGATGAACCAGTTTGCAAGGTAGAAATTGAGACACAGATGTAGAGAACAAACGTATGGACACCAAGGGGGGAAAGCGGTGGGGGGTGGGGGTGGGGGTGTGATGAATTGGGAGATTGGGATTGACATGTATACACTGATGTGTATAAAACGAATGACTAATAAGAACGTGCTGTACAAAATAAATAAATAAAAACAAACAAACAAACAAAAAAAGATTCCACATCCGTGGGCTCTTTATTATATACGAATAAGCCCACTCATGTGCAAATTCTCATATATAAATTTAACTCTCCTGGCACTGACAGTAGACACCCTACTGGTTTTCTACTGTCAGAAAAGTGAGCTTTTAGATATTTTGTTAAGAGGGGTTTATAGTGTTTTATCTAAGAAAAAAAAAAAAAAGATGCATAGAGAGTCCCAAACAAGATGAACCCAAAGATCCACATCAAGACAGAAAATTAAGGGAGTTCCCTGGTGGCTTAGAGGCTAGGATTCTGGGCTTTCACTGTCGTGGCCTGGGTTCAATCCCTGGTTGGGGGAACTAATCCTGCAAGATGTGTGGCAAGGCAAAAAAAAAAAAAAAGACATATAAGTAAATTGGCAAAAGTTAATGATAGAGAATTTTAAAGGCAGGAGGAGAAAAACACATGTTCATAGCAGCATTATTTATAATAAGCAAGAAATAGAAGCAACCTAAGTGTCCATTGACAGATGAATGGATAAAGACGATGTGGTTCTATATATATATATATATATATATATAATGGAATATTATTCATTGATAATGACATCAATATTATTCATTGATAACGAAGAATAAAATTTTATCATTTGCAACAACATGGATAGACCTGAAGGGTATTATGCTTAATGAAATAAGTCAGGCAGAGAAAGACGAATAATGTATGTTTTCACTTATATGTGAAACCTAAAAAACAAACAAATATAACAAAACAGAAGGAGACAGAGAACAAACTAGTGGTTGCCAGAGGGGAGAGGGATGGGGTGGGGGGGTGAAATAGGTGAAAGGGGATTAAGAAATACAAAACACCAGTGATAAAAGCCAAAGGGATGTAATGTACAGCACAGGGTATATAGTCGACATTTTATAATAACTATTATATGTAATCTATAAAAATATCAAATCACTATGTGGTACACCTGAAACTAATATAATAAGTCAACTATACTTCAAATTTTTAAAAATAGAATCTTTGGCTAGTTTCATTGAAACCTAATATACACAGAATAAAATTCACCAATTTTAGATGCACAGTTTCATGAGTTTTGACAAATGTAAACAGTTGTTACCACCACCACATGCATGATATAGAATACTTCCATTATGACAAAAAGTTCTTTCTTACCCTTTTGCAGACAGTCCCCTTTTCCCCTCCCAGCCCCAGACAACCAGTGATCTGCTATCATTATAGTTTTGCTTTTTTCTAAAATTTGCCTTTCAAGAATTTCACATAAGTGGGATCGTATGTGTAGTCTTGTGTCTGACTTCTTTCACTTAGTATAATACTTTTAAGGTTAATCCACTGTGTGTGCCAGTAGTTTATTCTTTTCATTTCTGGCTAATTTGTAACTTTCACGCTTTTTGGTGGCAGGTATCTCATGGCTATCCTGAGCTTCTAGAAAGCAGATAGTTTTGAGGCGAATTTGATAGCACTAACAGTGATAACAGTGATAGCACTAACTACCGTAGGCATCAGGATCGCCCAACACATAAGCTGTCTGTGCTGCTAACCTGCTAGAAAACCTTGGGTAAGCTGTTTGGCCTCCCTCACCCTGTCTCCTCAGCTGTAATTAAGATGATAAGATTACCTACTTCAAGGATCCTGTGAGGATCACTTCGGTTAATGATGTGAAACGTTAGCCCAGTGGCTGGCACGGAGGAAATGCCCAATAAATGGTACCTCAGCTAGGCTTTTGGAGCTGTAGAAGAGCCTGCCTCTCCAACATGTGTCTAGCTTTCCTTTTCATTTTCTACTCAACCTTTTACTCAACTCAGCTTCTCAACCCCTAAATGACAAAACTTTGGAAAGGCAAAGAAGACTTGGATTGAGGTTTCCATTTACTTCTTTGAGAATTAAACCCTATGTTTCCCTCATTCTAATTAGGTGGACTTGCAAGGCTTCTTACAGTGTGTGTGTGTGTGTGTGTGTGTGTGTGTGTGTGTGTGTGTGTGTTTCACTTCCTGATAAGTGACTGTAAACTTTTCTCTAATCCAATTGCTGATCTATCATCAGTGCTTTGGGGGTAATTAATTTAATTACCCTTAACAATTGGCCTTCAGGTATCAGGTTTAAAGTCAAAGGCATCCCTTTAGGCAGAAGGGCAAATTGAACAGAGAGTAACTGGTTTCATCATAGTATTTTTGCAATTAGATGCAAAAATAAGGAAAGGAGGATGCTTCAAGAGATGATTCAATTGTTGGGTGACTTCTCCCTGTACTGATTCAACTCCCTCCAGACTCTTCTGGCTGAGCAGTTTATGTCATTTGAGAAAATCTCACCTTTCTTGTTTCAGTTTTGCCAACTACATCTTGCTGTGTTCTCCATCTCACTGACCACTTTTCCTTTGTCTGCTTAGGTGGCTTCTTTTCCCTTTTCCTACCTTAAACTGCAGGTGACCTCCAAGGTTCAAGTCAGTCTAAACCAATGCTTGCTTTTGTGCAAGTAATTCCTAAATCTAACCTTGAACTCTCCCTGTGTTCCAGGTTCCCGCAAGATTTCCCTGCTATTCACTATTTGGTGAATACACAAAGCCAAACACATACATGAAACAAACTTCAGACAAATTTCCCCCCAATACATTATGAATCTTGTAAAGTAGCCGTCTCCACTGTGAAAAATATCTTTATCATTTTTTTAAAAAAAGGGTAATATTTGCAACGGGATCAGGCTTTCCAAGGTAATAAACTTGGTAAACAGTTTCAACATCAAAAAATAAAAAACAAAAGACCTGGGCTTCCCTGGTGGCGCAGTGGTTGAGAGTCCGCCTGCCGATGCAGGGGACACGGGTTCGTGCCCCGGTCCGGGAAGATCCCACATGCCGCGGAGCGGCTGGGCCTGTGAGCCATGGCTGCTGAGCCTGCGTGTCCGGAGCCCGTGCTCTGCAACGAGAGAGGCCACAACAGTGAGAGGCCCGCGTACCGCAAAAAAAACCCCAAAAAACAAAAGACCTTCTGGCCTAGCAAACTGAGACCCAAATTAAAATGTATGCATAATCATTTTTAACAAATTTATCCTAGAGCTAGAAGGTCAGCAAGTTTAGGGTTGAGGAGCAGGTTGGGGACGTCAGCTCTAAAAATTTTAATGTTTTAAAGCAAACAATTTCTGGGCTCCAAGTGAAGTGAAACAGAATCTCTAGGGGCATGTACAGTGTGGTAAATTCCTTACTAGGTGCAGGTTAGAGCTAGAAAAGGAGAGTGAGAACATGAGAAAAAAACAGGTAAAATCAGTCTTTCATCTATCACTAATTACAATGAGCGACACTTCTATCTGCTTTCTATACAACAGACAATTGCTATTAATAACTGACATATAAAGCAGAAACTAACACACCATTGTAAAGCAATTATACCCCAATAAAGATGTTAAAAAAAAAAACAAAAAAAAACTGACATAGCTTTATAGCTAATAATTTCTTTAATTCTTTTCATATAGATCTTGAAAGAGTCACAGATAAAAACCACATTCATTTCCTAATACTTAGCAGTAACTAGTTGGAGAAGCCTAATATCTTCTCATATTTTTGTCTTGCTCTGGTCTTATGATTTCTTAAAACACATATATTATCAGAAGGAAGAGTTCATGGGTAGATGTCACACTTTTCTTGATTCACCTAATTATATTTTTGCTTTTGCTCAGGTTAAGATTAATTTTCCTATTCTGCTAATAAATAGCAAATGCCTTTAGTATTTTTATGCTAGAAAAAGATGTCTTTGACATTTTAAAGAATTGGGAAGATATTTCAGATAAGCCAATCATGTGCATAAAGATTAATTTATTCATATGAAATGTTCAATAACCAGAAAAGACTGATTTAAATAGAACTATTTCACAATTAAGTTATTTATTTATTTAATTATTTTTTGGTTATGGGCATTGATTTCCTCTAAGAAATAAAGTGCCTGTGTACATGAAGAAAAACTAAAATAGTGGTAAACAAATGTTGATTGGGTCCAGCCAAGTAAGCAGCATCTTTGGTTTTACAGATATTGTTAACTGTCTATAATGAAACCTTGCAGTTGGAATAATAGCTTGTTCCTGAGTCTAATAAATATTTTCTAGCTCCTTCGTCCTAAATCCCCTGCCTGATAATGACCCTTTTCAAGGAAAAAAGACATAAGTGATAAATCTATACTGAAACATTTCTTTTATCTGAAAAGTTCACACAACATCTACTTCTAGTAAACCTGGAAAACAGAGAAAAACGGAGGCATTAAAACCTTTTAATATGAAAATCAATGGCAATGTATTTAGGATGTTGTTATATTTTATAAAGATTTTCTTTCATATCACAATGTCCAATTCTTTCTTTCTGATTTCTCACAACTGAGCTAAACACTTATGTAATTCTTTCATATCTATCTTCCCGTTTAGACCATGAGCCTTGTGAGAGCAGGGACTGACTTTATTCCCAGTGCTATCACATAGGCTGCACTAAATAAACACATATTTCCAGCCTGCACTTCTACTTGGAGTAAGGAGTTTCTTAAATTTTCTGTTCTCATTTTATTTACTCAAAAATGTTTTCAAACTTCTAGGGATGCCCCTTCAGCTTATTCTAGGATTTGGTGAGTAGAATATGCCTCTTTGTCTATACCTTTCAAGGCTGTCTAGATTTAGATCATGCCTCAGATCTCTACCTTTCACATCAGTGAGTCCCAATGTATAGGCTGTCCCCCCAAGCAATGTTCTACTGCCCTCATCAGTTTGCTTGGTTGAAGGATGGTGGCCACTATTGTCCTTCTCAGAATGCTTGGGGATATGATGAAATAAAGATGGTGATAATAATCTCCTAATTATATTTGCTTATGCTGCACCCACCCTTTAAGTAATTTTCTACCCACTGGAATAAAAGGGTGGTGGTACTGAGATGGTACAGGACTTGTGAAATGTTGGCTTGGAGTTCCTCCTCCAAACCTCTGGGCCATAATCTTTTCTCTTTCACCTTTCCTTCAGAATCTTCTTCCATAAAAGATCCCTTTAAGTGCAGAAGGAAAGCTACTTTGAGTGTGAAAATGACCTGTCCTGCAGTTTTCTCAGAGTGGAAATCCTCAGTGAACTCTTACTGTGGGTATACATCTGGCTCCCAATGCTAATAACTCCCTAAAGCTCTGTGCTCTCATTACTTAATGCCAGTGCTCACTACTTAATGCATATCCCAGCAAGTAACAAAGACCCACAAACCTTAAGACTTCCCATATCCCTTTTTCTCCAGTCTTCCCTTCTTCCCAGTGCTAGCCTCAGAGCCTCAAGGGTGTAGCCCAGAACCAACAACATCCCATATACCATACATACAAATATAGCTCAGATGATTATAGACATTATCTCATTTTTCACATTATCTTGGTGAATATTAATATGTATTCAGGTATTTTATAGGTATGACTCTCAGTTTTAGACTGTCTGTCTGATTCATCCTTATTTATATATTTAATCTAACTCTAGAGCTATTCCTCCCAGCTCCTTTGAGATAAAAGGATCCCAAGTCTTCCACTCTGTTCCATGATTAAATGATTCTCTCTACAGCTAGCTTCCTTATTCCAGACTGAGTAGCTTCCTTGTCCTGGATGGAGATACTGCCTGTCTTGGACATTCATCATACTGAAAGCAAGGTACTTCATTCATGTCCTCATCTTCTGTTTCTCATGTTTCCCATGTTTTCAATCCATGGTCTCTCTAAAACAATTCATATTTCTTTTCACTATTAAACTTCTTTTTCCAGAGTTATCCTACACAGTCTATAATCTTTCTTCCTGATGTCTTTAAATTCCTCTAGGAGGCCTTAGTTGCCAAGCACACATCTCCCTTCATCACTTCTCGTTACCAAATTTAGAAGGACAAAATATTTTATTTTTCACATAACAATTCTTTTATTCTGAGGAGAGGCACTGTCAAGTGATCATAGGTACCTAGAACTGCTCACAGTGTTCCTAGTAAGGGCACATAATAAATAGATTAAGATATTGTTTGGCCATTGAATTTTATATCCTTCATGACAATACTGGTCCAATCTTAAAAAAATATATTGGCCTAATTTAAAAAACAAAACCCAAACCAAACCTAATTAATAATATAAGAATAACACATATTCATTCTAGATTATTTAGAACACATAGTTAATCTCTAGATTATTTAGAGAACATAGTTAATCTCACCACCCAAAGAGAATTTACTTTTTTCCTTTCAATTTTTTTTATACACATAAATTTAAACCAATCTATTAAAATGTGATCAGTAATACACAGAGAATTGAAATAATCAAATATTTCTACAAAACTTATATATAAAAATAGTAATCAGGAACTATTTTTAATATTTAGTTGTTTATTCTGGTGTATCTTTTCCTCATCTTTAAATAGTTGTTTGGCTTTCCAGACTGGCCAGCAAATATTTATTTAATCTATAACGTTACTGAAATGCTCTCCATCTTTAACAATGGTAAAATATAATATCACAATTTAACACAACTAAAAAGTAATAAAAATAAAATTAAAAATTTATCTTAAATGTTGGGAATTGAGACAAAGCATATTTGATGTTCAGTTGAATGAATACCAAGAGGTAGTTGAACAATTTTATAGATATCTGGTGCTTTTACAGATTTTTTTTTTTGAATGGTGGCCCTGGTTATTAGGTTTAATTCATTCCAGAATTCCTTTTGCTCAATGGAGGCATATCATTAACAATAGTTAAGTATTAGTTGATATATTGGATATTGAAATGTTGGGTGAGGTCTTGAATACTGAAACATATGTAATTCTCAAGTTATGAATACTCAGCTGGAAAAGACCCATATCAGTGAATGGCTCTTTACACTTTAATTTCCTTCTCATTCACTGAGTTGCTGCTCTGGAGAGCAAATTTGCTATGTGAGCAGATAGCACCACCTGCTGTCTAGTACCCAGGGCTCATGCACAGGGATTTTCTTGTCACCTTCTCTCAGGGTCATTATGGCCCTTTAGTGCTGGAGTCCTTCTTACCTTTCACTGCTGGGAATCACTTTATTTGACTGCAGACAATTATCCATGCAGTCCTCTTAACCCTTTTCTTCTTAAACCTCTCTCCAGAGGCTTGCCTAGTTACTTCAGATAGATCTCATTCTTTCATTTTCTTTCTTTCTTTAATAACCATGTTTCTGCTTTGCTTCTTCTAGTCTCCTTTCCTGTTTTCTAAGAGGTTGATCACTTTTTTTCTTTTTTCCTCTAATACTGGTTTGGAAATTATATATTTTGTTTCCATCCTTTAGTAGTTTCCATTAAAATCTTTTTAATTGAGTGTTTTATTTTGTTACCATTCCATCTTTGTCTTTATATTTAGTTTTTCCTTTCCTTTTCTAAAATATACATAAAAAAATTTAGTTTTAACCATTTTAAAGTATATAATTCAGTAGCACTAAATATATTCACAATGTTGTGCAACTGTCACCACTATCCATTTCTAGAATTTTTTCATAATCCCAAATTGAAACTCTGTATCCATTAAACAATAACACCCCTACATTCTCCCTTCCCTACAGCCCCTGGTAACGTTTATTCTTCTACTCTCTATTTCTGTGAATTTACCTATTCTAGGTACATCATATAAGTGGAATCATATAATCTTTGACCTTTTGTGTCTGGCTTATTTCACTCATTGTAATGTTTTCAAGGTTCATCCATGGCATAGTATTGAAACAGAGCAGGACCCTGTGGGGCCCTCCCGGGTACAAATCCTTATACACACACACACACACACACACACACACACACACACACCATTTCTTTTTTGTAGGAAACAGGCTTCATTCCACATCCCTGAGTTCCAAAGGCAGATTCAGTTGCTAATCAGGGAAGGGAGGGAATGCAGAAACAAAGGAGGCGCAGTCAAGCAACAATAGTGCAGCCATGGAGCAGGGTCCTGGTTCCTACTCAAGGAATATACATAACAACACCTTTGAGTTCTTCTGCAGGAAATAAGGCCCCCACCCCTGTGGAGGATGGTAATGTCAGGCTAAGCACAAGATTCCTGGAATAGTGTCCTCTTATCTCACCACCAACCAATTAGAAGAAAGTCAACAAACAGTCAAAGATAACGAGGACTCTGACCCCCTTTCTTCCTTTAAAAACTTTCATGGTCAAGCAGAATCTTTGGAGTTGGTTTTTGGACAAGAGTCCACCTTCTCCTCAGGTTGCTGGCCTCTTGAATAAAGCAACCTTTCCTTTCCAGCCAACATCTGTCTCTCGAGTACTGGCTTTTAAGCAGTGAACAGCCAAACCTGAGTTTGTTAACAGTGTGTATCAGAATTTCATTCCTTTTTAAGGCTAAATAATATTCCATTGTAGAGACACTGCTTTGGGAAAGCAAGTTTTCCTCTTACTTGCTGCAAGAAATAAATCCTTCTTTCTCTGGAAAAAAAAATTCCGTTGTATGTATATACACTACATTTTGCTTATTCATTCATCTGTGTATGAACATTTGGGTTGTTTCTACCTTTTGGCTATTACAAACTGCTGTTATAATCACTGGTGTAGAAATTTCTGTTTGAGTCTCTACTTTCAGTTCTTTTGGGTTCATCCCTAGAAGTATAATTGCTGGATCATATGGTACTTCTGAAACAGGAGAGAAGGGGGCAGGTCACAACCTTTGAAAGAATGACATAGACTGAGAACATGACATAAACTGATTAGAACCAAATGGGTCCAAGATGGCGGACAAATCAACTTCCACTAGACCTTGAGCCTCAGTATACACTCACTGCAACACATCAGCAAGCTAAATGACACACCCACAGGTACCATGACAGTTCCAAGGCCAAGCATAAGGGTCAAAAAGTGGGTGGTGGCCCAATTCCTGGAAATCGCCACTCCTTCCTGAAATAGCTGTAATACTCCTCCCACTCATTAGCCTATGAAATTACCCACCCCTATAAAAACTGACAACCCCATACCCTGGTGCCTTTCTTACCTTCTGAGATGGCCCATACTCTGTCTGTGGAGCGTGTTTCTCTCCATAAATCCACATCTTACCTATCACTTTGTCTCTCACTGAATTCTTTCTGTGATGAGACATCAAGAACATGAGCTTCATTAAGTCCTGAAACCAGGTGTGTGATCTCAGTTGGAAGACCATGGGTTTTGGCTGGTTCGAGTCCTAGCATATGGGTTCAAGTCCCAATCTCAGGTGCACGGTTTCACTTCTATGTTTAACTTTTCAAGGAACCACCAAACTTTTCCACATTTTACATTCCCATTAGCAATGCATAATTTCTCCACATCCTCACCAACACTAGTTACCTTGTTTTTTTAATGATAGTCATCCTAATGGGTGTAAAGTGGTTAGATTTTGTTTGTATCAAAATTTTTTAAAGCACAGAATTTAAAATTTCAAATACTTTCTTATGGTTTATTAGGAAAAGCATCAGTCTTATATCCCTTCTCCCATCACTTGAAGCAATAATTTTTATTTCTTTTACTGGTCATGTTGGTGTCTATTTCCACTCTCTAAAGAACATGCCTTTACTTTTATTTCTTGACTTACAGGTTTTAGTATTATCCATTGATTCCCCACTATGGAATATGACTGCTTCCTTCCCTCTCCTTCAGGTTTCTTCTGGAGAACACTTCCTTAGTAAGTCACTTGGACAGGAATCTTGGTCTCAAGAATTTGTTTCAAGAGCTCAACCTAAGACAGTTGATACTGGTAGTCCTATAAATCTGAGTGTAAGGATGAATTTTGGAGTTTGCTCATTTGCCAGCTGGTTCAACAAGGACCTCTTCAGTGTAGATAGTCTGTGGCACACCGCTACAGTGCAATTGCTAACACTTTCACTTGTGGTGACAGATAGGATATAAGTAGAAGGAGATGCATTAACTTGTGCCATGTATCTAGTATTTGATAGTACAGGAGAAAGAGTAACTTGAGAGATTATGGAATTGGGAGGCTGTTGCTAAGCACCACTGATGTATTGAGCAGTGTAGGTGACAGGAACAGAGGTATAAAGCACCAATTGAAATCCAAATGCAAGTCAAAGGGCCTTTTTGGCAGCTTTTAAAGAGAACCTCATCACTGGCAACCAGAGGACAGACTGAGATGAAGACCAGGCATAAGCCTTAATTAATAGTGGCAGAACTTCAGAGAAGGTGAATTCTCAGCCTGGGCAAGTCTCTTTTACAGAGTCAGGGCCCTCATAGGAAAAAAGTGGGACTGTGAAACTTGGGATACAGATATCTGTTTGCATGGTCAGGCCACTCACCTGCAATTCACCCCTACATACCTGAGCCCAGGGATATGGAGGAAGAGGGGCAGACCAAGATGTAAGGGTCGTGCAGGGTCTGTTGAGGTGGAGTGTTTGGTCAGGTCACTCAAGATGGCTGTTCTCTTGCTCTCTGTACATCCCCTGCTCAACCAGTGCCTGCTTCACCTATACCCTATTCATATGACTGACCTTCCTACATACTTGCCCCAGGACCCAGTTAGTGATTATTCTTATCAAAGGGGCAGTGAGGGATATGCCCCTCTGCTAGTTTCCCTGGTAATCAATTAGCCAACCTGACATCAATTCCTCCCATAACTGGTAATCTCCCTTCCTCCCACCCCCACCCTGTGGAGGAAAGACTGCCACCATATCCTGTCTGCCCTCCGCCGCAGATGATGGGGTGTCACACCAAGACTTTGTTTCAGTCACATAGGCTCCCCCATCCACTAAACCACTGATGTCTCTGTAGGTGACTCTGAGCTCTTTCTTCAGTCTTGAAGCTGGGCAAGTACAGGCCTTGTAGGCCTGAGGGGTGCAGCCCAACACTGTTAGACACACTTGAGGACCTTGATCACCCAGTTTCCCCTGAACACTCTGGACCTACAGAGGTGGCCCACTCTCTCGTTGGAAGACAGAAGAATTTCTTTTTGCTTGAAAACTATATAGAAGCTTCAAATGAGTCAAGTACCTCACAAAATAATGCTGGCGCCGCTCAGAATTTGCCTTACTTCTCCCCTGGCCACCAGCTAATTCTAGGATCAAATTTTAGTATGACCCAACTGGGGAAGTGCAGGGTCTACTAAGGGAAGAGAGAAATATATGGCAAAAGATCTGCTGGATCTGGCTGACATCTACCAGCAGGAACCCAGAGAATAAGCCTGGAAATGGATCCCAAGGGTGCTGGATCAAGAGGATGGAATATGAAATTGGGAAAAGGAGAGTTTACTGATATGGTGGTGGTGTTGTCAAGGGACACAGGATTTAACACCCCGACAAGGGCCCTGGAATGAGTCCTGGAAGCTTGGCTTTCCTACTATTTCTGTGACATTAGTCACATTTTAATCTCACCTGCCTCATCTATAAAATAGAGGACTTGACACAACATTGTAATTCAACTATACCTCAATAAAAAATAAATTTTAAAAAAAGGCAAAACCCCCACAACATTGTAATTCAACTATACTTCAATAAAAAATAAATTAAAAAAAGTAAAATAGAGGACTTGAACAATGTTTATTAATCAATTGTTTCAACAAATATTTATTGGCCATTCAACATACACTAGGCAGTGGGTCTTCAATGTTCCTCAAGACAGACGTGGCCCTTGACCTCCTGGAGCTTAGTGGGAGAGACTGATAGTAATCAGGTAAACAAAACAGTAAAGTAATTCAGACTGCAACAATCTCTCTGAAGAAAATAAACAGGGTACTGTAATAGTGACTAGTGGATGGGAGGGCCCATTTAGCTAAGATGATCAGGAGGGGTCTCTTTTAGGAGGTGTTATTAAGCTTACAACTAAATGATAAGAAGTCAGCCATGTAAACTGCTTGAGTAAAAGCTTTCCAGGCCAAAGGGAATGGAAATATAAAGGTCTTGAGGTGTGAAGATTTCCAGAAACTGATAAAAGGTCAGAGCTACACTGCTATGTTCCCTCACTGTTGTTTTGTTGCTTATGTTTTAGAACTCTACTTAATATTAGAAGTGTTGTGCTTATAGGAAAAACTACGTTTGATGTATTGTATAGATAAAATAAAGTTACTACTGTGAATGCACACATTGTTATTTTCAGATATAAACAATAATATTAGATTCCATTTATTTATCCTGCTAAATGCCATGTACTTTACAAATATTCGTTATCTTTAATTTTCCCAACAATACTGCAAGACGGCTAATATTATCCCATTTATAAATGAGGAAACCAAGGCTTAGAGAGGTTAAATAACTTGACCAAGGTCACTTAATACCAGCAAGAGGATTTTTTTTCTACTACCTTCAACAAAAGCCTACCCCAGCAGACCTGGTTGTGTATTTCCAAATGCAAAACTCAAAAGGCTTTATTTTAATTTAAAGCTTTAACCCTGAAATACAACATATTACTTTATGATAGAGAAGAAAAAAAAAAAGAGCCTTTCCTTGATGGCTACAATGAACACCAAGTTGATTTTTCTAGTCTGTATCTAACAATTCTCTTCTTAAGATAACAGGACATTATTTCAACAAATTAGCCCATATTCAATTTGGATGGCAGGGCTAAAAAGAACCCAACTTAGTTTAAAAGTTAAATTCAGGGGCTTCCCAGGTGGCGCTGTGGTTCAGAATCTGCTTGCCAGTGCAGGGGACATGGGTTGGAGCACTGGTCTGGGAAGATCCCACGTGCCACGGAGCAACTAAGCCCGTGCGCTACAACTACTGAGCCTGCGCTCTAGAGTCCTCAAGCCACAACTACCGAAGCCCGCGTGCCCTAGAGCCTGTGCTCCACGACAAGAGAAGCCACCACAATGAGAAGCCTGCGCACCACAACGAAGAGTATCCCCCGCTCACCGCAACTAAAGAAAGTCTGCTTAGCAACGAAGACCCAATGCAGCCAAAAATAAATAAATATTTTTTTAAAAAAGTTAAATTCAGGGCTTCCCTGGTGGCGCAGTGGTTGAGAGTCCACCTGCCGATGCAGGGGACACGGGTTCGTGCCCCGGTCCAGGAAGGTCCCACATGCCGTGGAGCGGCTGGGCCCGTGAGCCATGGCCACTGAGCCTGTGCGTCCGGAGCCTGTGCTCTGCAACCGGAGAGGCCACAACAGTGAGAGGCCCACGTACAGCAAAAAAAAAAAATTTAAATTCAGTAAACAAAGAAGCAGGAACTATGCAACAACAACCACAAAAAAGATAAGTAACCAATAGCCTATTAAATATTTAAATTTTTGATGATTATGTCTGAAGAAGCTCCTCAGTATTTTATATTCCAAAGAGATGCTGCTGGCGACATATTAGGGAGTTCTGGAGGGCAATAGAAAAGAATTTACAAATTAAACTTATATTTTAAGTGCCAATCCAAAGGCCACAAATACAGTAGCTAAAATTCAGGTGTGTATAGACATATAAACAAGGAAACTTCATATTGTTGCTGAGCTTCAATTTCTTAATTATAGAACAAAAAGTCAATGTTATCTTTTCAAAATCCCTAGGAAAAATACAAAGGACTAAATGAAGGCACATTTTCTTGGCCCAGAAATATACTTGTTGAGTTAGCACAGGATCAAACTCAAAGGCTATTACCTACATGTACTGAGGCGAGGGAAATAAATGGTACATTTGGTCAAGTAATTCAAGGTGGTACAAGAGATAGTGGCAGTTTCAGCATAATAATGAAAAGAAAACATGCTGAGAGGAGGTCTGTCTAGTCTTTCTAGTCAAAATGAGAAACATAATGACTTCGAAACTACTCCATTCTAAATTCCAATGACTCTCATTCCACCTGGAACAGAACCTGATAGAACTGAGTGACTGTCCAGGTTAACTGGATAAAGTGGGACCCAGGGTGAGAGAAGCAGAGGTGGGCAATGTTTCTCAAACTAAACTGTGCATTGACTTGGTGGAATTTTAAGGGGAAAAAAAAAAAAAAGATGCCCAAGGCCTCACCCCAGATCAAACGAATGAGACCTTGTAGGGATAGGGCCTAGGCATTAATAAATTTGAAAAACTCCTTAGGAGATTCTAATGTATAGTATGGATTGAGAATCACTGGGTTAAAGAAACTCAGGGACTTTGAAGCAGAGTAGAGGGAGAAGAGGAAGGGTACAAAGGGAATGGGCCTTGAGAGACTGAAGGAGCCATACCCCTTAAAGGGCTGGGGTTGAAGAGGATGAAGGAGCCACTACCCAACCCCTTAATCCCCTGTGAACCTTGTATGGTTTTGAAGATATGATTCAAACATCAGTTAAAGGACCAAGGCTTCTTCTGACTTTTCATGTGTGCGACTGGCTGAGATAAAGTTTAAGACTGAACCGCCCCTCCTTTTCATTTTTAAGTACATAGTACTGAGGTTTCATTCTTTTCCAAGGTTGTTCTTAAAATGGAAATAGGAAAGTTCCAAATGGATTCACTTTCTCTGCCATCCAACATGTATTGTTTGTCACCTATAAATTATTTCAGTTTGAGCTGGTATCTGAATACTGACTGGGTTTTGTCTGCTAAGTGTCTGTGGTAACCAAACCCTTCATAGGCTTACACTGGAGTGTTTATATTGGAAAGTTTACATATGAGCTACCTGTGCATGGTTGATAAGAAAAGATTACAGAAACTCCATCAATGTGACTAATGCCCACAAAAAGAAATTCTGAGGAAACAAAGGTTCCTCTTTAGGCCCTGAGTTGATGCAAGTTCAGAATAAAGAGTAAACTAGGAAGCTGAGATTTTAAGCATCCCAAGACAGCTTTTTTTCCCCTAACATAAAATGTCTCTACTGGTCCCGATATGTCCCACTTGAATCATGTATTGGACCTAAGGACAAGTGCAAATGTTACTTCAGATAAATAACAGTATTAGCTCAATTTATCACACTAGCCAGTCAGCTAGCAGAACCTGGGAGAACAGGAAAAATCAGTAAGTTCTAATACATGAAGAGAAAGATCTTAGGTTTGGGATGCTACCTTGTACTGGCAAGACTCTAAATTGGAAGGCTCCAGACTTAAGCAATTCCTCTGAACTCAGCGGGTATATGTGGGTGCCATACGTGTATTAGCTGCTTTATACTTCTAAAAAACAAAATCCAACCGAGTAAAATTTAAAGATATTATAGGCTTTATTCAGTGATTCATGAATCAGGCAGCGCCCAATCTAGCAGATAGAAAGGAGCCCTGAGGAGCTGTACAAAATGAAACACTTTTATAGACAGAGGGAGCAAGAACAAGGAAGTTATACTAGGCAAAAACCAGATTGATTATTGGAAGTTACTTTCCCTATAGGGAAAAGCAGGGGTTTTTCAGGCAGATTACCTACTAATGCTAATCAGGTGATTCCTGATTGGCTGGTTTAAGATTCCATTTCTGGGAGAGCTGAAACTGTTAAGTCTGGGTTTGGTGACATGGGGGCTTAGCATGAGCATCTCCATTTTGGGGCCTGTTGTCTTTAACATACTGCTTAATCTGGAGAGTGCTTAAACATAATGAAGCCTGCTCAACTAAGAGGAAAACATAGGATTAGGATGAAGTCTTTTGAGTTCTGTTCCCTGAGGTTCATAGTAAATCTGAGCTCGTTCCAGGAAATATGCTAGATACTCACCGTGGATCAGTCTTTGAACTGCTCTTTGTGAATCATATATTGCACTGGAGACTCTACCAACGGATAGAAGATGATTAAACTTTCTTACCCCTTTGACAGACAAGGGTACATTTTGGTTACAACACTCAAAACATTCTAATACTTAAACAACCTCTTTATGCTAGGGATAGAAGGTACCAGGTTAAACAATATTAAGGACCAATCTTTAAGGAGTTCTAACTCCATGGGGAATAAACTCTGTTATGGAAGCAAAACATTATATGTCTAATATTCCATTTGTTAAACATCTATCCTGCTCTTTTCTTTGCCATACTATAAGTTTTAAGATTCTTAAGCCTCCTTTAGTCATTAACTAATCGAATAAATTTGAGAATACATCTCACAATAAGACTCTCAGAAAGAGAAGAATATATTTCCTTGGGTTGCAGAAGAGCACACATTATCCTGTATTGTAAAGTCAATTCTGATAAAGTAAAGAATTTAGGACATTCACAAAAGTATCACTCCTATCTCTTATCCAATGTGAAGACCTGTAAAGACTATATAATCTATTTTAAGCTTTTTCTGTCTAACAGAAGAGTCTTTTAAGATACCTGAACTTCTGAGTATATTGCTATATCCTGTGAAAAGAGCCTTATAATTGCTAGAATTCTGTAATTCTGATTGGTGAACTTATGTAATAATTTCTTGCTCAAATAATAACATTTAAATTGGCCTCTCTTTTCTGAAAAGTATAAATACTTGCAGGATTTGTTCACTAAGTATGAAGAGCTTCATAATATCCTTCTTTTCCCTTTATATTTAAAACAGTAATAAACCCATGATTCTATTCCATTCCTTATTCAAGAGTTTGAGAGTCTTCGTCTCATTTAAATTCACACTGCTAAGTGCTATGATAGAGGTTAAACTAAGAATCATAGCTGTCAAGAGGAAATAACAGTTCTGTATGAGAATGAGGACCTGAGAAAACTTCACATAGGAGATGACATTTAAGATGCTGTGATGAAGCAGTAAAATTTCTGCGAGCAAAAAAAGAGGGGAAAGGGTTGGACAGAAGAAGTTGAAATGCCTTGAAAACATAAAGTACCATATGTTTAAAGAATATTGCTCATTTCAATGTGGTAAGGGGTGGGAACTGGTTACTGAATGAAGCTGGAAGAGTTGATTGGGTCAGATCAAATGCCATATTAAGTATTTTGGAACTTTCTAAAATTTAAGTTGTGATATACCATCAGATGTCTGTGAGTAAAGGAGTAACATGATTATCTATTTACTTAGAAAAATAAATAGCAGTAGGATGGAAGATAGATTGAAGAGGGGAAAACCTAGATACAGAGATACCATTTAGTAAGCTACCTGAATAGTCTCCATGAAAGATGACAAGAGCAGTAGCAATGGAAAGATAAAGACAGTGAGAATTCTAAACACATTTTAGAAGTGTAATCCTCTAGAAATAGAAATTGAAGAAAAGAAAAGGGTTGGATACACCTAAAGGCTTGGTTACTGAAAGGAGTTACAGCATCTCTCTCTTTTGAAATTTATACTTGTAATATTTGCACTGTATACCTATGGGATGTTTCAGAGGTGAAAGGGGAGTGAAAATTACTTGAAATTTTCCCTAATTCTATTATCTGTGATTAAAAACCTAGGGTCATAAATGTAGCCTATTTTAGAGGAAGTCATCAACAGCAATTAAAATATCTTATACTCTCTTTTCTATGAGACCATCCCAACATTTCTGCTCTAGGGGACTCTAATATTCTTGCCCTAGAATGCCCATCTTCCACCATAGTGACTTCCAGCTTTACTCATATCCCAGAATGTAGCTATGTGAATAATGTAGTCACTTTTTTACATATGCAAAATGAGTTTTGGCTTTACCAAGGCTCAATAATTGAACATTATAAGATGCTTCCTTCATTCATTCTTTTAGAATTAATGGTTCCCATCCTCTGAGTCATTTCTCTTTAATTCTAATTTTATTATTTTTCTTTTTCTTTAAGTTTCACTCACTTTTATGGTAAATACTTCTGGTAATATTTTTCATGAAGGATGAATTATGAAAATAAATGATACAAAGTAAGCCGTTGATGTGTTATATCATCAGGATAAATGATGCTAGGTAATTTTAGAGTTCCAGTTTGATAAAAGAGGCTCATTCAAGTGATAAGGCTTAGCATTAAGGTGTTCTAAATCATTATATATACAGATTTAATTTTAGAAAAGTTATGATCATAGAATATGCATCAACCAAATAAGTTGATAAATTACTTTCATCTCCAGCCAACCACATTATATAATTTTCCAAGAGATGAATTTTAATGTAATGCAGGGAAGCTTTATTCTGTGAGTTATCTGTAACATTTGTTACCAGAGCCAGACCTTGTCATCATTCTCATTTTCATTACAAATTCCAAACTATCAATAAAAATAAAAAAGTCAACACCAATTTACAAAAGAAGGAGTAAAAGAAGAAAACATGTATATTCCTACATATTTTGGAGTCATCCAAGAGAAAAAATAATTTTCTCTGCAAAGGCAAGACTGAATTGGGTATTCTGAATGCATATTGTTGAGATAAGCAAACCATTTGGTCCTAGAAGCTGAAGGACATATTATTGAATGAATATTTAGCACAAAAGGTTTATCTTCAAGGAAGTCTTGAAATAAGAATACATAATTATTTTTACTTCTATCTTTGCTGAATGGATTTTACCAAATTTTATTCATGCAAACACTATCTTACCAAAAATGTGTGCAGGTGCTGTGTTAGGTATAGGAATGCCGAAGTAAACAAGGCAGAAGATCCTTCCATCTGTGAAGTTTATGGTCCAGGGGAGGAAAGAGACATTCAATATATAATATCTAATTCATTCATTTACTTATTGACAGATATTTATTGAGGTTCTATCATGTGTCAGGCATTGTTTAGGCACTGGGACTATAGCAATGTACAAAACTGATAAAAATTCCTGCCCTCATAGAGCTTAACTTCAATGTGTAGTAAATAATACAGCGGTAAATGCAGACTGCTACAGGAACTCATTCAACATAAGCCCAATAGTCGGTCTAATCATTTGCTCAAATACCTCCTGGAAAGGGCTGGGAAACTGATCTCTGCTGTTTCCTGAGGAGTAACTTCAGGCTGTAGTAGACTACAGAGCCTGAGAATGAGGGAGTAGGGCTTTGTTTATGCCTGAAGACCTTGTTGTACCTTGCAATTATATTTTTTGCGATTTGTAACCACCGCATTGATGAAGTGCACTTGGTCAGTTAAGGATGTCTCTTACACAAACCTAGACTGGGCTACACAAAGGAATATGCCAGCATTGTATGTATGTATATAAGTATATATGTATGTATGTATGTACATATGTATGGCTAGACTTGGAGAGACTTCTCTGCTTCCAGAGCATGTGATAGGATCCTCACTAAACAGGCATTATCATCTGCAACTATACATCCTCTGGGGAGGCATTTGAGATTAGGAAGCTACACATCTTGATTTGTTTTAGAAAAAGTTGCCCATGTATTTTAATTGTGTTGACTTTCTTCTATGCCCTTCAGATAAATAAACTCTTTTATTTGTCTGAGCAGTATCTATGCCTGATCTTTCCATCTATCTAAACCTGCTATTGAAATCAGTCAATTTAGCAGATGTGCAGATTAAGGTAGATTTAAGAAATAGGATACGTCACCTAGATTTTTCACACTACTTTAAAGGTGATAATAGAAATTATGAGAAAAAAATTTAAAAATTTCTAATTTAGGCATTCATTATAGGGGCTATGGAACAGGGGCATCTCCAGTCCAGGGCATCCTTTTCAGTATAAAGCGTCATCAGATGGCAAGAACAGACCCACATCTGCATGGAATGTACAGTTGCCTTGATGGATAGTTTGAGGCAAGACGGAAAATACTGCTTTTAACCAAAAATTCTTCCATCATTACTTCTCATTCAGGATTTAAACTTAATACATTGTAGGTTTAGCTTGGGTTTCCTCTAAAGCAGAGCATTCAGTAATGACTTGGGAGCAGACATTTGAGGGTGATCCTAGGAATCAGAAGTGAGGGAGTGGAAGGAGTAAGACAGGGAAGGGAGAAAACCTCCCAAAAGGATAATGGGCAACTGAGCCCAATCCCACTGGGGCCCCTCTGATGAACTGTATAGAATTACCCAGAACAACTCGCCAAAGGACAGGAAGGTGGGGACATTTATCCCCCACTGATTGCCAATTGCTTCCAGTGTTAACTCCCCCAAACTCCAGAACTGAACCTGCAGGCTATGAGCAGCTTTCCCACGTTTCAAAGAAAGCCTAAGACAAAAAAGCAAGAGTAGCCAAGGTATGCATTTGAAGTGGGACACTAGCCACATGTGTAGAATTGTCTACCATGCTGCGTTAAAATCTGATGGGCTGAGGAATGTGGCACGAGGCACCAAAAGCATCTGCTGCAGTCAGACAGAATCCCTTTTCTTGTATTCGGAGACCTAGAACACACTGACTCTCCTTAATGGGAAATGGCACACAAGAAGTCCTGTATAACTGATGAGATATTTGATGGTATGCTTCAAAATAGAGAGACAGAAACTTTTTTAGCATAATGATGTATGGAAAATATGCTAAGACAACCAGTTTGGCGGTGTGAATGGCTCTGATCATCTTGTAGATGTTCTCCCTAATGGAATTTGGAGGGAGCTGATCCTTGAGAAAACTGGGACAATTTACTGACATGTTTTATTGTTTTATCGTAGTGAGGGATAGTTATTTGAAAACATTTACTGAGCACTTACTCTATGTGGGCACTGTTTTAAGCCCTCTACATGTTCTAGTACAGGTGTGGGATATCTCTGCGTGAATATGAATAGTAGGTATTCACATTCCTGGCCTCATGTATTCTTTCAATTAATGTTAAAAAAAGACACATAGAACCAGAAATTACATATCTAAATAGAAGACTTGTAAACAAAAGAGATGAATCTTACAGAGGCTATGATTAGAACTGAAACAACCTAAAGCTACACAGCTTAATAAAACTAGGAACTGTTTTCATTAACACAACTTTATTCCAGGAAATTCTTGCCCAAGAAAGTAAAGTTACAAATAATGTTTTTGTTTGTTTTAGGAACTTCCTGAAAATCTGTAAATCTGAATAAAAAACTACTTATATAGCCCTCATCAGTGTAAACAGCTCCCTTTTCAGAACAATGGATCACTCAAACGACTTTTCAAATGGCTTTACCCTTCAAGTCTGGCTTCATAATCCTTGCCTCACCATATAAATTCTAATGCTTGCCCATCCTGAAGTTTGCCCTATCCCAGTCAGACCACACTACCTCACATTGAAAGACATACTCTAAAATCAGTGAAGGAGATCAGAATATGCCATCCCAAAATATGCCACTTTGGCATATTGTTTATTTTGAGCTGAAGGCACTTACACAGCAAAGGGGACTTTGCAGATGTGATTAAGGTTACAGACCTGAAACGGGGAGATGATCCTGGATTATCTTGGTGGACCCAATCTAATTACATGTGTCCTCTGTCTGTAGTCATAGGGAGATGTGACAATTGAGGAAGGGTCAAGAGAAATGCAACTTTGCTGGCTTTAAAGACAGAGGAAAGGGACCATGAGCCAAGGAATGTGGGCAACACCTAGAAGCTAGAAAGATCAGGAAACAGATTCTCCCTGAAAGCCTACAGAAAGAAGCACAGCTCTACCAACACCTTGCTTTTAGTTCAGTGAGAACCATGTTTGACTTCTGACCTACAAAACCACAAAATAATAAATTTGTGGATTTTTTTAGCTACTAAATTTGTGGTAATTTGTTATGACAGCATAGGAAACTAATACATAGTGTGATGTAAGGGTAAAAGTTCATCCTTTTTCTTTTGTGTATGGATATCCGACAGAACCAGCAGCACAATTTGTTGAAAAGACTATACCTTCCTTATTGATTTACCATGACACATCTGTTGAAAATAAATTGACCATATATATATATATATATATATTTCTGGACTCTTCTTTGCATTTCATTAATCTATATGTCTATGCATATGCCAATACCACACTGTTTAGATTACTGTAGCTTTATAGTAAACCTGGAAATCAGTTAGAGTCCTCCAACTTTGTTCTACTTTTTCAAAATTCCTTTCGGCTATACTAAGTCCTTTGAATTTCCATATGAATTTGAGAATAAGCTTGTCAATTTCTAAGAAAAAAGTATGCTGAGATTTTGAATTGGATTGTATTGAATCAATACATCAAATGTGAGTGAACAATACTGAGTCTTTCAACCCATGAATATGCTATATTTCCCCATTCTTTACATCTTCTTTATTTCTTTCAGCAATGTTTTGTGCTTTTTGGTATACAGGGCATGCAGATATTTCATTAAATTTTTTTTTATGTCATGATTTTTTGATGCTACTTGGGATGGTTAATTTTATGTGTCAACTTGGCTGGGCCTTGGTGCCCAGATATGTGGTCAAAGATTATTCGGATGATTCTTTGAGGATGTCTTTGGATGAAATTAGCATTTAAATCAGTAGACTTTATAAACCCACGCACCTATGGTCACCTAATCTATGACAAAGGAAGCAAGAATGTACAATGGAGAAAAAGTCTCTTCAGTAAGTGGTGCTAGGAAAACTGGACAGCTACATGTAAAAGAATGAAATTAGAACATTCTCTAACACTATACACAAAAATAAACTGCAAATGGATTAAAGGTCTAAATGTAAGATGGGACATTATAAAACCCTTAGAGGAAAACATAGGCAGAACACTCTCCGACATAAATTGCAGCAAGATCTTTTTTGATCCACCTCGCAGAGCAATGAAAATAAAAACAAAAATAAACAAATGGGACCTAATTAAACTTAAAAGCTTTTGCACAGCAAAGGAAACCATAAACAAAACAAAAAGATAGCCCTCGGAATGGGAGAAAGTATTTGCAAATGAAGCAACTGACAAAGGATTAATCTCCAAAATATACAAACAGCTCATGCAGCTCTATATCAAAAAACAAACAACCCAATCAAAAAATGGGCAGAAGGGGCTTCCCTGGTGGCGCAGTGGTTGAGAGTCTGCCTGCTAATGCAGGGGACACGGGTTCGGGCCCCGGTCTGGGAAGATCCCACATGCCGCGGAGCAACTAGGCCCGTGAGCCACAACTACTGAGCCTGCGCGTCTGGAGCCTGTGCTCCACAACAAGAGAGACCACGACAGGGAGAGGCCTGCACACCGCGATGAAGAGTGGCACCCGCTTGCCACAATTAGAGAAAGCCCTTGCACAGAAACGAAGACCCAACACAGCCAAAAATAAAAATAAATAAATTAAAAAATGAAGGCTCAACATTTAAAAATATATATATAAAAAATGGGCAGAAGAAAAAATGTTCATTGCAGCACTATTTACAGTAGCCAGGACATAGAAGCAACCTAAATGTCCATTGACAGAGGAATGGATAAAGATGGGGCACATATACACAATGGACTATTAGTCATAAAAAAATGAAATAATGCCATTTGCAGCAACATGGATGGACTGAGAGATTGTCATACTGAGTGAAGTAAGTCAGAGAAAGATAAATATCATATGATATCATTTATATGTGGAATCTATAAAAAAGGGTACAAATGAATTTATCTACAGAACAGAAATAGAGTTACATATGTAGAAAACAAACTTATGGTTACCAGGGGTTAACGGGAGGGATAAATTGGGAGATTGGGATTGACATGTATACTACTATATATAAAATAGATAACTAATAAGGACCTACTGTATAGCACAGGGAACTCTACTCAGTACTCTGTAATGGCCTATATGGGAAAAGAATCTAAAAAAAGAGTGGATATATGTATATGCATAACTGATTCCCTTTGTTGTACACCTGAAACTAAGACAGCACTGTAAATCAACTATACTCCAATAAAAATTTTTTTTAAAAATCAGTAGACTTTGAGTAAACCAGATTGCCCCCCATAATATGGGTGTTAACTGAAGGCCTGAATAGAACATAAGACTGACCTCCCTCAAATAAGAAACAATTCTGCAGCAGACAGCTTTTGGACTTAAACTACAACACCTGCTCTTCCTTAGGTCTTCAGCCTGCCAGCCCTCCCTGCCTATTTTGGACTTGTCAGCTTCCATAATTGGGAGCCAATTCCTTCAAATAAATCTATTTCTTTCGCTCTGTCTATACAGATCCCATTGGTTTTGTTTCTCTGGAGGACACTGACTAATATACTATTGCAATAAATGGTATTGTTTTAAAATTGCCATTTCCAATTGGTCATTACTAGCATCATAAATTACTTTTGAAAATTAAAAATAAAATGAAGTAGGGATGATAGTGTATTTTTTTCTTTCTATAAAGAATTCACGAAAGCTTATTTCAATATGGAAGGACACATCATAGTTTTGGGGAACACTGATACTCTGAGAGGAATGTGGTCTCTTTTGGGAACTCTTTTATGTTCTTTAATGTTCCAGACCTTCTCTGTGTAGAGAGGAAGAATTCACTACCATTTATTAATCTTATATATTGTTATGGACTGAATTGTGCACCCCACCCCCCAAAAATTCATATGTTGAAGTCCTACTCCCCAGTACCTTAGAATGCCACTGTATTTGGAGAGGCATCTTTAAAGAGATGATTAAGTTAAATGAGGTCATTAGGGTGGGCCCTAAGCCAATTTGACTGGTAGCCCTGTAAGAAGAGGAAATTTGCAAATAGACAGACACAGAAGAATATGTGAAAATACAGGTAGAAGACTGCCATTCACAAGACAAATTACCACAAATTTAGTGGTTTGAAACAATACAAATTTGTTCTCTTACTGTTCTGGGGTTCAAAAGTTCGAAATCAATTTCACTGAGCTAACATCAAGGTATTGTCAGGGCTGGTTCTTTCTGGAGACTCTAAGAGGAGAATCTATTTCCTTGACTTTTTCAGCTTCTAGTGGCCTGCTGTATTTCTTTACTTGTGGCCCCTATCTCCATCTTCAAGGCATCGTGCTACGTTTTCTTCTTCCAGCATCACATCCTCTTCTTCTCTGACCTGAACTCCTTTGACTGTCTTACAAGGAGCGCTGTGATTATATCAGCCCACCTGGCCAATCCAAAATAGTCCCCATCTCAAGGTTCTTAATCACATCTGCAAAATCCCTTTTGCCATGTAAAGTAAAATTCACAGGTTCTGGAGAATTAGAACATGGACATCTTGAGGAACTTTATTCAGCTTACATCATTATCCTTCATATATATCATATGTATAGATTTCAATTTTAGAAAATGCAGTGTTTTTACTATAATTGAGGCATTCTGTAAGCTGGCTGTACCTAATTTTTATCCTTTCATGATGATTATTGACATGGTATGTTGGTATACTTGGAAACTTATGTATGTCTTAATAGAACTTCATTATAATTATAAGGTCATCTAAATGTTTTATTACCAGGCAGATGAGAGAATGCGTGTGTGCAGTTAGCTTTCGTTTGGGGGGACATTTGTCTGATTTGTCATCTTGAAGCACATCTTGAAATACACTGTTGGATTCTCATTTAAATGGTTACTGTATGTGACCAGTGGTGCTAATCTGTTTAACTGCCCGCCCACTTGCTAACTGGCCCTTCTTTTGTTTGATACAGTTTCCTTTTTTTTTCAGAACTGTTGGAAAAAATTCACAAATGGTTCATTCTTTCTGTTCACACTGAAACAGGAACTTACCTCTTCTTTATGAATGAATATACTTAATAGAAATATTATTATATTATAATATTAACACTGTATTATATAATAAGCATTTTCCTACTTACTAGAATTAACAGAAGCTAAACATAATCTATTCACCTTTTTATATTACGACTATCATCTTTATACCTTGTATAAATTTTCCTTTGGGGCATTATTAGAAACTTATGGTCTTTTAAAAATTCAATGAGTTCTAATTTAACATGATTATTATAATTTTTTTATGATCACATTGCCTCAACTTGGTTAAAAGGAACCCCCTTAAACTGGCCTGTTTGGCTTTTTTAGAGTTGCCTCTAATGATCCCAAGAACATCCTGACTTCCTTGAAAAAAACAAAACAAAACAGGAATTCCTGGATGCTTCCTGATTTTTTTCCTGCTGAAGGGCATGACATTAACTATCCTCAAAAATCTTGATTTCCTCTAGAAGAGAATGACATTAGAGGTCAAACTATGGGCTCCAGAGGTATATTTATAAGCACTGGTGATAAGCAAAAGTGCTGCTACTGTGGCTGCACTGGACTGCTTTCTATGGTTCACAGTGGTAGTTTCAATTTAACACATTCTTTCGTACTTTACTTACTGCTGTATGGTTTCATCAATCACTAAGACTTTTCATATTAACACTTCTAAACAAAATAAAAGCCAGGAGTGGGATGTCATTTTTCATCTCTCACACTGGCAAAGATTAAAAAGATTGATGATGCTCAGTGTTGGCCAGAGGGAAGGGAAACAAGACATTCCCATAAACTGTTGGTGGTAGTGTAAACTGGTATAACATTCTTATAGAACAACTTGGTAACATCTACTGATGGTGAAACACCTGTTAACTTAGAAATTCCACTTTTAGAAATTTACCTTACACATAAACTCATATACAAATATATATGATTACTGCAACATTGCTTGAGGTAGTGTATAACAGGAAACCATCTAAATGTCATCACGAGGACTTCCCTGGTGACACAGTGGTTAAGAATCCGCCTGCCAATGCAGGGGACATGGATTCAAGCCCTGGTCCAGGAAGATCCCACATGCCATGGAACAACTAAGCTCTAGAGCCACAACTACTGAGCCCGTGCTCCACAAAAAGAGAATCCACTGCAGTGAGAAGCCTGTGTACCTCAACGAAGAGTAGCCCCTGCTCACCCCAACTAGAGAAAGCCTGCGCGCAGCAACAAAGACCCAACACAGCCCCCAAAATAAATAAATAAATAAACAAATAAATGTCATCATGGGGGGACCCGTTAAATAACTATGGTACAACCATACAATGAATGCTGTGGAACCATTAACAAAATCCCGTGTATGTGTGTGTGTGTGTGTGTGTGTGTGTACATAGATACATATTTACACACATAGATATACATATGTTTGCATTCTAATAACAAATGCCTGGTTATAGAAGAAACAATGGTTTTACCTTTGGAAATTTGAATAGGGGAAATTAGATAGAGGAAGACTTTTACTCCTCACTTTATAATCTTTTATACTAATATTAAACTTTAAAAAATACTGTCAATTAAACACTGTCAAATTAAAACAAGGAATAGAAAAGAAGGTTGTGATTACAGCGCAGCAACTTTCTAACAAAGAATTAGCTGCTGAAAGATGCTTTGGAATCTTATTAAGCCCAGGTTGAAATGTGAAGAACTGTGACATTTATTTACTGGATATGGAAGCCATGGGAAAGAGCTATGATGGAAGAGCTTATGTTATCACCGGCATGTGGAACCCCAATGAACCAATATTTCTGGCACTTAATGAAGAAACTCCAAAAGATAAATGAGTGCATAGGACTGTGGCAATGGATATGGGAGTCATGGACGTGATGGAGCCTATTTTCACCTGGAGACAGCAGTACATGTATACCCTGCAAATAAGTGATTTTGGCATTTTAGCAGAAAGACTTTCACAGAGACTTTCTTCATGAGGTTGAAACAGTCTGAGGGAAAAGGCCATACCAATGCTGGAAATGCAATAGATGAGGTGGTAAGTCTACAGCAAGAGTCTGAGAAGGAGGAACGAATCACACTGCTACTAGCAGATGGGGTCCAGTGTCACCCTAGGAGGATGAAGCAGAAGAGAAGAGTGATAATGAACTCTCAAGTGGAACAGGTGATGTTCTAAGCATTGTCCTGAGAAGATCCTATATTCTTGGGGAGAATCGTTAGGAAGATGGCACAATAACCTTGGTGCACGACAGAAAGGGCTATCCACTGTGGTGAAGAGTGCTGTTCCTGAAGCATTGAGGGCAGAGGTATGGTAATTATTAGCAGGCTGCCATGACAACCAGGCAATGCTCGATAGATATCATTTTCTTATCACAATGGACTCAGCCCAGGAGAGTGTTATTACTAGAGATATATTCATCAGACATTTCCTGCACATGATTACTTTAAAGATACCAGAGGAGATGGCCAGGAATCGCTCTACAAGATTTGCAAGGCCTACTCTGTCTACAACAAAGACACTGGGTACTGTCAAGGGCAGTCTTTTCTTGCTGCTGTATCGCAGCTGCATTTGCCAGAGGAACAAGCATTCTGTGTTTTGGTGAAAATCATGAATGACTATGATTTATGAGACTTCTGCAAAAACAGCTTTGAAGACCTTCACTGCAAATTGTATCAGCTGGAAAGACTAATGCAAGAGCAGTTACTGGACCTCCACGACCATTTTTCTAATCTGAACCTGGAAGCTCGTATGTGTGCATCCCAGTGGTTTCTCACTCCTTTTACTGACAAGTTCCCACTCTGCATGGTCTTCCACATCATTGACTTACACTTTGTGAGGGTTTGAACATAACCTTTCACGTAGCCTTGGCTCTCCTAAAGACCTCAAAGGAAGATCTTCTGCAAGCTGATTCTGAAGGTACTTTACAGTTCTTCAGAGTTAGCTTTCTAGAGTTATTCAGAGATACAAGGCAGAGGAAAATGCAAGAAGTATAATGGAGCAGGCTTACAATATTAAGGTACAAACCAAGAAACTGAAGAAACATGAGAAGGAATATCTGAAAATGCAAGAGAGTCATCTGCAGCAGGAAGACCCAATGGATAGATACAAGTTTGTATATTTGCAGATAACTTCACCCCTTGCTTTTATACTGGTAATCTTCATACGCTGAGAGAAAGAAAGGGAAAAAGAAAAAGTAGCTATCAACTACTTTCAAAAATGAGAAAAAGGAAAATGACAAAGTACCGTTTTAGTTGTGCACAGTCACATCCTAATCTACTCTATGCTTTTCCTTCATGGTATATTGTATCCTTCAAGACTCCAAAGCAATGCAATGATTTAGTCAAAATATTTGGTTAAAAATACTAACCAGTTATATTTGTTCAACTCCATTAGTAACTGTGTAAAGTTGAGAGCACCCTAAATGTCCAATACTTAAATTTTAAAGCAACTTAAAATGTTCATTGCCTCCTACCACACCTCATGATGTTTGCATGATGCATAATAGTTATAAAAGTCTGTAGTACTTGGAAACATTAAGCTTTTACCAATTTGGAAAAGTTTTTAAACAATTTAAAGGACATTGCCAAACAAGCAAAGCAGGCCTGATGGACTAAAAAATGAATTAGAAAGAAAAAAACTGAAATGGTAGAAATAATTTTTAACACATTCCTTTTGCTGTTACTTTTCTTATATGTACTCTTTTTCATGTATTATGATAGCAAGGCATATCATTACAGTAGAAAAGCAAAAAGAATATAAAGTACACCATAATTCTACCTATCCACAGGTAGTAGAATTTACAACTTGGTGCTGCTTCTTTCCTAAACACACACTTTCTCTTCCTCTGAACACAACCATCTTTTATCCTAGAGTCCTGTCACTCCTGTCACCGGAGCTTTAATGTTATTAGTTTCTAAGCTCCAAAGCCTGAGGGAGGAAAAGGAAGGCTGAAGAATCCAAAAAAGAGCACAGTATAAAGAGGGAAAATGACTGAAATGAAAATTTTTACTTCACAATTTTGCCTTAGGTTAATTCTAAGGCCTAAAAACTACCACGTAGCCAATCAGTAACTGTCAAATAAATAAACAAATGTGTCAACAAGCAAAACCGGTTTAATACATATCTATTTAATGTTCAATTTCTCATAAGGATGTCATTTCTATCTTCAGGATAAAAATTCAAAACAGTTTTCAGCTCTTGACATTGGATAATGTGGGCACATATTTATCTCCTGCCTGACACCTTTCCTTTCTGACGAGTTTCTACTCTGCTGCATCACCATATCTGAACTGACCACTCTGAGGTGACTAGCACCTTATCACTTTACACTTTCCTCACTTCTTCTATACTGTGACAGACATTTAATATTTTGTTTTATCCTATGTACTCCAGTTATTGCTCATGTGAAGAACAGATATCTTATCACTGGGATTTGGTCTGAGGGCAGAAACTCCATCACAGTAATTGGCCCAAACATTAAGAGTCTAGAAAGGACTTAAAAAAAAAAAAAAAGCCACCCCTCATCTACATCCCAGATCATCAAATGCTTTTCTGCATTCTCCTTAAAAATTTTGAATTTCTTAAAAATGGTTTTATTGTATTCATGTGTAAAACAGAGGATAAATAAAAGTACCCCAAAATTAAGCACCACTGCTTCATACTTCAAAGAATGTCCTCTAGATTTCCTATTGTTTGCAAAATGTATTTATGAAATAAACATTAAATACTCCAGTTGCATGAACAATAACAATTCTTTTAAAACTTCAATAATACTTGTGCCTAATGTACAATGTAGCAATGTTCATTATGAAGAGGTTTTAATACGGAGGAGCACATTCTTTTTTTTTTTTTTTTTTTTTTTTTTTTGCGGTACGCGGGCCTCTCACTGTTGTGGCCTCTCCCGTTGCGGAGCATAGGCTCCAGACGTGCAAGTCCAGCGGCCATGGCTCACGGGTCCAGCCACTCCGCGGCGTGTGGGATCTTCCCGGACCGGGGCACGAACCCGCGTCCCGTGCATTGGCAGGCGGACTCTCAACCACTGCGCCACCAGGGAAGCCCGAGAACATTCTTTTTTCCAGAAACTTTAAGAAAATGGATTCTTTTTCTTTTTAAATAAATTTTGGTTTATTTATTTATTTTTGACTGCATTGGGTCTTCATTGCTGCACGTGGGTTTTCTATAGTTGTGGCGAGCGGGGGCTACTCTTCGTTGCGGTGCATGGGCTTCTCATTGCAGTGGCTTCTGTTGTTGTGGAGCACGGGCTCTAGGCACACGGGCTTCAGTAGTTGTGGCACGTGGGCTCAGTAGTTGTGGCTCGAGGGCTCTAGAGCACAGGCTTAGTAGTTATGGCGCACGGGCTCAGTTGCTCCACAGCATGTGGGATCTTCCCAGACCAGGGCTTGAACCCGTGTCCCCTGCATTGGAAGGCGGATTCTTAACCACTGTGCCACCAGGGAAGCCCCCAAAATGGATTCTTTTTTAAAGAACATCTAATGGTTTCTGAATGTTTGACTTTCAAACACCCAACACAGATTTTAGGGGAAAAGCTTTCAGTATTTTTCCCTTGAGGATGATGTTACCTGGGAGTTCTTTATATATAGCCTTTATCATGTTGAGAAAGTTCCCTTCTAGTTCTAGTTTAATGAGTGTTTTCTCATGAAGGAATGTTGGATTTTGTCAAATGCTTTTTCAACATCAATTGAGATGGTCATGTGCTTCCCCTCCTTCATTCTATTTATGTGGTGAATTACACTGACTGATTTTGTGTGTTGAACTACACTTGCATTTCTGGGATAAATCCCCCTTGGTCCTGGTGTATAATCCTTTTAACATGCTGCTGAATTCTATTTGTTAGCATTTTATTGAGGAGTTTTGTATCTATCAATAAATTCACAAGAAAAACTGGTCTGTAGTTTTCTTTTCTTGTAGTGTCTTTTTGTCTGGTTTTGGTATTAGGATAATGTCAGCCTCATACAATGAGTTAAGAAGTATTCTTTCCTCTTCTATTTGTTGGAAGAGTTTGAGAAGTAGTCATGTTTATTCTTTAAATGTTTGTAGAATTCACCGAATGGAGTCATCTGGTCCTAGGCTTTTCTGTGTTGGGATATTTTCTATTGCTAATCCAATCTTCTTACTTGTTATAGGTCTATTCAGATTTTCTATTTCTTCTTTAGTTTTGGTAGTTTGTGTATTTCTAGGAATTTGTCCATTTCATCCAGGTTATCTGATTTATTGGCACATAGAGTTCATAGTATTCTCTTATAATGCTTTTTATTCCTGTAAGGTCAGTAGTAATGTTCCCTCTTTAATTTCTGATTTTAGTAATTTGAGTATTCTTTTTTTTTCTTAATCTTTAGGTTTCTCAATTTGTTGATTTTTTTCAAAGAATCAATTTTTGGTTTCATTGATTCTATTGTTTTTCTATTCTCTATTTCATTTATTTCTACTCTAATTCTTATTATTTCTTTCCTCTTTATGGTTTGAACTCAATTGAATACAATATATTAAGGAATTAATTTTTTCTTCCAAATGCCTAAAATTGAAGAATAATTAACAACCTCTGAGTCATCAGGCAAAGAGCAGCCTATTTGTTAAATTTACTGTTTAAATCCATGTTAAGAGCTCTCATATAATTCACAGTAGAATATTACTATGTCTTTACGAATATGTTTAGAAAAGGGCAAAGGTCATGGGGGAGAACTACCATAGATTGAATGTTAAGGTTATCTTCTAGTTTATGAGACTTGTGCCAGGCTGAAAGAGAGCAATACCATGGACCTCTTGCATGTTTACAGGAAAAATTAAAATCAAGCTTCTCATTTTTAGACCATCATGTCATCATGAGACACATCAGAACTTAGGTCTGTTTCTGAAGAAGACAAGCATGACAAGAACCCTGTGATATCCCATGAACACTGACTTCTCTCCTGGAGAGAAGAACATTAGTATAATGTGGGTTTCACAACTCTCCCCAAAGATATGGCTCTTATGTCCCTAAGACTGGCTTTCTAAGGGTCTGTTCAGAATAATTGCCTTCTGCCACATATGACAAACCCACAGCTAACATCATTCTCAACAGTGAAAAGCTGAAAGCATTTCATCTAATATCAGGAACAAGAAAAGGATGTCCACTCTCACCACTTTTATTCAACATAGATGTGGAAGTCCTAGCTATAGCAATCAGAGAAGAAAAAGAAATAAAAGGAATACAAATTGGAAAAGAAGAAGTAAAACTGTCACTGTTTGCAGATGACATGATACTTTACATAGAAAATCATAAAGATTCTACCAAAAAACTACTAGAGCTCATCAATGAATTCAGTAAAGTTGCAGGATACAAAATTAATGCACAGAAATCTCTTGCATTCATAAACACTAACAATGAAATATCAGAAAGAGAAATTAAGGAAACAATCCCATTTACCATTGCATCAAAAGGAATAAAATACCTACGAATAAATCTAAGTTGGTAAAAGACCTGTACTCTGAGAACTATAAGACACTGATGAAAGAAATCAAAGATGACACAAACAGTTGGAAAGATATACCATGTTCTTGGATTGAAAGAATCAATATTGTCAAAATGACTATACTACCCAAGGCTATCTACAGATTCAATGCAACCCCTATCAAATTATCAATGGCATTTTTCACAGAAGTAGAAAAAAATTTAAATTTGTATAGAAACACAAAAGACTCTACATAGCCAAAGCAATCCTGAGAAAGAAAAACAATGCTGGAGGAATCAGGTTCCTTGACTTCAGACTACACTACAAAGCTATAGTAATCAAAACAGTATGGTACAGACACACACAAAAAACAGAAATATAGCTCAATGGAACAGGATAGAAAGCCCAGAAATAAACCCATGCCCCTATGGTCAGTTAATCCTGCTCCTGGACATATATTCAGAGAAAACCATAATTCAAATAGATATATACACCCCAATGTTCATTGCAGCACTATTCACAATAGCCAAGACATGGAAGTAACCTAAATGTCCATTGACAGAGGAATGAATAAAGAAGTTGTGTACATATACACAATAGAATACTACCCAGCCATAAAGAAAGAATGAAATAATGCCATTTGCAGCAACATGGATGGACCTGGGGATTATCATACTAAGTGAAGTAAGTCAGACAGAGAAAGACAAATATCATATGATATCACTTATATGTAGAACCTAATAAAAAGATGATACAAATGAACTTATTTACAAAACAGAAACAGACTCACAGATCTTGAAACCAAGCTTACGGTTACCAAAGGGGAAATGTAGAGGCGAGGGATAAATTAGGAGTTTGGGATTAACATATACACACTAAGATGTATAAAACAGATAATCAACAAGGACCTACTGTATAGCACAGGGAACTCTACTCAATAACCTGTAATAACCTATATAGGAAAAGAATCTGAAAAAGAATGTATATATGTTTATGTAAAACTGAATTGCTTTGCTGTACACCTGAAACACAACACTGTAAATCAACTATACTCCAATATAAAATAGAACTTAAATTAAAAAATTAAAAAATAATAAAGGTTAGAATACCACCACCACCACCCCCCAAAAAAAGAATCGTTGCCTTCTGTTTTCATTTGCATCTCCTGCTTGGCTTACACTTCATCTTACCTGACCAGGATCACCTCCATCACCAGACATCTCATCCTACCCAACTACTTCCTACTCTTCCCAGTGCTTTCTATGCTTTATTAACTATGATCATTCAGAATGAGAATCCAAAGTAATATCTAAAGGGTTGGAATCAGAAAATCACCACCTGTGATTTTCTGTTATTCTCAGATGACTTAAGCACAATCAAGAAAAGCACTGAAAGGACATCCTAAGTGGTTAAGTGGGGTTAATAGGTACTTACCCCAATCGGCTTTCTACAGAAAATAATGAAACATTGGTTTAAACAGTAAAAGCATTTATTACTTGAGATGACAGAAAACCCATAGTAGGTATACTCCAGGTTTAATCCATCAGCTCATTAGGATTATCAAGGATTCAGGTTCTTTTAATTTTCTGCTGTGTGATCTCATTGTGTTAGCTTTGTTTTCAAGCTGGCTCCTCTCTGGTTGCAAGATGGCTGCAGCATATCTAGTCATCACAATTGGACATGCTAGTGT
>NC_083329.1:32994948-33175662 GCF_963455315.2 Globicephala melas | reverse complement strand
GGGCCCGTGAGCCACAGCGGCTGAGCCTGTGCGTCCGGAGCCTGTGCTCCTCAACGGGAGAGGCCACAACAGTGAGAGGCCCGCGTACCGCAAAAAAAAAAAAAGCGTCAGAGATACAGAAGCACAGCTAATTTACTGGCTCAATTTTTGGAAAGTTCATTCTTTTTAGGAAGAAAAGCAATAAATGACAAGTATAATTTTATCTGCAGACTGATCAAGATAGGAAACAAATACTTTTTCAGGATTTTATAATAATTTAACGTTTTGGTGCCAAAGGCATATCTTTACCAAGTTCTGTTTCAATATTATGCTCTTGGTTTTGATCAAGGGTTAATACAAGAAATAAAGCATAGTAAGGTTTTGTGGTTAAAAAAAAGTTACGCTAATGTTTCCTCTCTTCCATGGACATTAACTTCTGGTAATAAAATTAACTTCTGGTAATAAAATATATTAAAAAAGAAACTTTGGAAGCTCTACTTCTGTTTCTAAGGCTAGTTACTCAAGGTATTAAAAATGAGTAGGGGCTTCCCTGGTGGCGCAGTGGTTGAGAGTCTGCCTGCTGATGCAGGGGACACGGGTTCGTGCCCCGCTCCGGGAAGAGCCATGGCCGCTGAGCCTGCGCGTCCAGAGCCTGTGCTCCGCAACGGGAGAGGCCACAACAGTGAGAGGCCCGCGTACCGCAAAAAAAAAAATGAGTAAAAATGAACTGCATGACTAAAAAGTCTCATAACAAATCTTCTTAATAAACTGAACAAAACCCACTTTCTTAGAAAAGAAACACTTATCAGTTCTTACAGGCATCAGATGCCTCTGTTCATAAACAACATGCACACAGGTTTCTCTCTTCTTTCTGTTCTCTCTCCCTTTGTCTCCCTAGAGCTTCCTAAGCAGACTGCATTAATGAAATATAATAGCTTCAAATAATCAAGGATCCTCCAGTGGACACTTTCAATACTGGACACTCATGAAGGAGAGAGTCTGCTTTGTTCACCGAGTTTGGCATGCTCTTCCATGCCAGTCTTTCTTACCCTTTAACGTAGATGTCGCTCATTTCCTCTCCTGTGATGCTTTTCTCATCCAGGATAACGTCCTTGGTGTTCCAGATGATCACACGCAGGTAGTATCTGAAAGGAGCACATTTTGAACGTGCTTTTTTTTCTGGTCCTGAACCAAGACCCCAGTAAGATACAGCAGGGTCTCAAGATTACTTACTTCTTGGCCTTCCGGGGTGTGATATTGAAGGAGGGCCTGGTGGCCCCAAACTCCTGGGGAAAACATCCACCCACATCTGAAGTTTTCCCTAAGCCATTCAAAAATGAAAAGAGAAATGAAATTATATTATGGGTGGCAGAGACTACAATTTCTTTCATACGTCTTAGGTGAAACTAGTTCTTCAGGCCTCCTAATTTATTAGTCCATATGGAAGGCAAACAAAAATGGAGTAAAAGAACAAACCAAGATGAATCCTATACCTTCAGTGTCACTTAGGCCATCCGCCCCCCATTCTCTCCCAGGAGTCTCTGATGGCTGCATGTACCTACCTGTATCAGTCTGAGTCTTCCCTGGTTAATAAAATGAGGGGCTTCCCAATGCTAACACAACCCCCAACACACAAACACACACACACCCCCTCTTACAATGACTAAAAGCTGGGCCCTTCACACTCAGAACAGATTTCCTGCTGTCACTCTATCCATCTTCACATTGCCTACTTGATATCAGTCCCAGTTTTGTGACACCCAAGGGTTTCTCCACTTACCTTAAGAGAGAAAATAAAAATAATTTAAAACTGTATTTAATTTTGTAAAAGAAAAACTTACAGCATGGCACTTTCGAAGGAGAGACTCAAACAATGACAAGAACATGACTGTTCCCCCCAAATTGAGGACCCCCTGCGTTGGCTTGCTAGTGTCTACCGCCTGAGAGGGAGCCTGCAGGAAGGGGGAGAGTGAGAGCCTGGACTGACACCTGTGGCGCCATCTTGGTGAGGCCCCACTCAAGTCTTCGACGGCTACAGACCAGGCCCATATATCTGACTGGAGTATTCTTCCAGACAGGCTAGGAATGCCACTCACACACTGTATCAACGATACAAACCAATGTAAATCCCCCAAACTGTGTTTGGATGTTCTGTAGACTGCGTTCATGACTAAAACAGACTGGTCTTTAAGAAGGTTGCCAAGGAAACCACTAGGCTGGTTTCCTAATGCACTGTGATCAAAATGAATTAGCTGAAGCTCTTGAAAAGGGATATATGTTACTGTGATCCTGACTCTCTTCCCACTAATCTCCAGGGCTCAAGGGTCTATTATACATCAAGCACACTGCAGAAATTAGGCATCCAGGTGTCTCCTAAGACCTACCCGGAGTCTGTCCAATGCAGTAGGCAGAGGTGATGGAAGTATTGGTAGCCCAGGGAGCAATCTTCCTCGCTTTGTAATGTCTTAAGACTTTATTCAATTGAGGAGTAGGAGTGGAGAGAGGAGAAATGGGTTCTTTGTGGGGAAAGAAGAAGAATTAGAGAAGGAAGAAATCAAAATATGGAACAAAATAAGAGTGAGTGACAAAATCAGCTAGTAAGCCCAGGCTCCTTGTGGTCACTTTTTAAGAGACCACGGTTCGGCTATCAGTGTCAACGATATTTGCATCCATTAGATAAATATTTCTTAAAGCGCGACTTCCTAACCATCTGCATCAGAACCTCTCCAGATACTTGTTACAAATTCAGATTCCCTGCCCCACCCCAGACTTATTGAATCTGAATCTCTGCAGGCATGGCCTGGAAATCTTCACTCTGACAAGCTTCTACATGGACTATTTTGTCATTTTCCATGTCTCTCCTTGCTTCTCTGGGAACTGACCTTCCCCCATCACTATCAACATGGCCCCTGTGATGAGCCACCCTGTGTACTGTATCCCTGTCCTCCTGGCTAGAGCTGAGTGGTCCAGTGGTGGACAAATGGGCCAAGCTGGGGCAACCAATCCTTTCCACGTGTGGAAGTAGATGGGGCTACATTATAACATAAACTCAGAAACCGTCCACAATATTCTGACACGTGGGAAGGTGATCACAGGAAGGAAAAGTGCAGGGTAAAGGAGACTCTGAGAGAAACAGACAAGAGACAGGGAGGAATTCTGGTCCAAGGTTGTTCTGAGTCAGTGTCACTCTCCTGTCTGGATTTAGTGAGTTACCTGAAAATTCTTACAATAAATTCCCCTTGGGGATGAAGCTAACCTGAGTTTCATTTCTATTTCGTGTATATCTAAAAGTATCCAAAAAGATAAAAGAGGCGAGTCTGTGTCAGCTATCACCAGTGCCTTTGGAGTGTGGATGAGGGGTTCAGAGAGCCCTTTACCTGGGAGATGTTAGGCTGAAAGGTGCTATGCAAAGTCCTTGTTTCCACGTGTTCAGGGACCAGCCCCTGAGTCCTAAGGATGTGAAGGGCAAGGCGCTCCTCAGGGGCCCCGAGGTGTTGGTGCAGGGTTTTGTTGGCTTCTGCAATAAAGAAGGACAGTGAAACAGGGATGGGCATCTGGGAACAGTTCAGCCAGATCGCCTTGAGGGATTTGCAGTACTTCACCCCAGACTCTGCAAAAATGGTCAGGCAGTGCCAGTGTGCAAACCAGCTTGTGAAAGAGTTGTTGATAGAAATAGCTCCTGACTGGGCTTCCCTGGTGGCGCAGTGGTTAAGAATCCGCCTGCCAATGCAGGGGACATGGGTTCAAGCCCTGGTCCGGGAAGATCCCACGTGCCGTGGAGCAACTAAGCCCGTGCGCCACAACTACTGAGCCCACGTGCCACAACTACTGAAGCCTGGGCGCATAAAGCCCGTGCTCCACAACAAGAGAAGCCACCACAATGAGAAGCCCGCGCACCACAAGGAAGAGCAGTCCCTGCTCGCAACAACTAGAGAAAGCCTGCACACAGCATCGAAGACCCAACAGGGCCAAAAATTAATTAATTAATTAATTAAAAAAAAAAGCTCCTGACCAAGAGCCCTGCCCCAACCAGGCTCATTTCTGACTTGTGGGCTGCCAATAGTGAAGAGACCAGAACGCTCCAGAATGTGTAAGTGAGAGCAGCCCCTATTTACGTTGGTGTCAGGGCCTCACTCCGTCTCCCAGACTCCCTTACAGTTAGGTGTGGCTGTGCAAACAAGGTAGGCTAGAATATAACGTAGGTGGAAGTGACATGTGTGTCACTTCAAGACCTAGCCCATAAAACCCTCTCAGGTAGGATCCTCTGTGTGTACTTTCTCTTCTGGACGCAGAAGAAAACAGTGACCTTAGACACCTGAGCTGAAGAAGGGCAGAGCTATAAGATGGAAGAGGCTAGTCCATGAAGCATTGTTTGGAAGAGGGCCACCCACCTGTAGGAGTACCTGTTGTGAATTCATGAGAAATAAACTTCTATTGTGTTAAGCCACTGAAATTTGTAAGTTTAACTATTACAGTAGCTAGGTAGCATCACTGTGGCATTTAAAAAACATAGTCCCCGAATTCTCTGTCACTCCTCCCATGGGGAGGTGGGGTCTATGTCCCCTCCCTTTGAATCTGCAGACATATTTGACCACTAAAGAAAGGATGCTGTGTGACTTCCGAGGCTAACCATGAAAGGCCAGGCTGGTCTTCTTGGGGTGCTCGCTCTGGCGGAAGCTGCCAGCCGTGTAGGGAGTCTGGGTGCCCAGAGATCACCATAGGGGAAAGGCCTGGGTAGGTGCTCTGGTCATCAGTTCCACGTAAGCCCCCATCCAAGAGCCAGCAGCAGATGCCAGCCATGTGCGTGAGCCACCCTGGACACCCAGCTCAGCTGAGCCTTCGGATGGCTGCAGCCCTGGCCAACATCTGACAGCAGTCGACTGCGTGAGCAACTCAAGTGAGAACTGCCCAGGTGAGCCCTTCCTGAACAGCTAACCCGCAAAACTATAAGCAAAACAAAATGGTTGTCATATGGGAAAAGAATCTAAAAAAGAGTAGATATATGTATCACTGATTCACTTTGCTGTACAGCAGAAACTAACACAACACTGTAAATCAACTATACTCCAATAAAAATTTAAAAAAGTAAAACAATATGGTTGTTTTCAGCGGCTAACTTTTGGGGTGATTTGTTACGTGACAAAAGTAACTGGAACAATCCTGACTGATACAGCTTTCTGGGGGTACTGCTTAATTGTTGGGGGTAATCTTCTCCATGGGGCCATGCTGCTTGCCAGTTTATTCCCAGTCCCTTTTGCAAGTTCTCCTGTTAACAGCAGCATCAACATTTGTTAAACATCTTATCATCCCTGATATCGACCAAGTCCTCTTAAGAGAGCCAGGCAAATATAGTTTCTTACAATGTCAAGAAAAAACAGCTGATGATCAGGAAGCACGTTCACTCCCGTGTGCCCTGGGCTCAGCTTTCTCTGGCTCTCCCATGTGCCCTCAAAGCCACAGCCCACTGCCAGCCCCTCCAGGAAGCCCTCCTCCCTACGAAACACTGAATCATGCCACAGCTCTTATGCTCTATTAAGCTTATTTCAGTCTCTGTCATGATGCAGTTAGCTGTTTACGTGTCAGGACAGGTTGCATTATAAATTACCGCTGAGGAAAGAGCAAGACCCCAAGCTCGGATGTGAGCCAGATGTGAACTCAGCAGAGTCTTCAAACCAGCCCCCAGCATCCCTGAGCCTTCTCAGAGAAGGACTGGGAGAATGATGGAATAAAACTAGAGGAGAAATTCTTCCACTACCATCTGAGCACTTTTGAGCTAATTATGCATTACATGGAAATAAGTTAATTATTAGAACTTCGTGTTCAAAGCTCAAATGGCTATGACCTAAAAAGGTCAAATGAAACATAAGACAGACAAGAAAACGTGTCCACTTTGACACCTGACATGACAGCAAAACTCTACTATAATGGGGCTTTTGTTAGACAGTCATGTGTACGGAATTCCCTATGGTATTAGGGCACTGCTCTGTCCACCCCCTCCCCAACGCAAACTTGTAACCAGCTTGCCATCCATGGCAATGTGCTTACCAAATTCATCTAGGCTGTAGTCTTGTCCTCCATATCTGATTCTACTTCCGTCTTCAGAAAGGACAGGTGGCGGGAAGCCTTTGAATCTGGCTACATTTTGAAGCAACTGTGTTGGTTTCAGTTGATCTCGCCAGGTGTTGACTCCAGAACTGTGAATAATATCCCACACCCCGAGTTACCGCAGGGCACACAAGTTCTTCTTGGATTCATACACACACATACTTATAGGTGCTCTCATGTTAACGGGGGAGCAGGGAATGTGCTCTACACGTTGGCTTTTGCCCAGAAATCTATTTAGGATTTAGAGACCTAAAATCCACAATAATTTTGGCCTCAGCCAATTGGTACTCCCCCCCGCCCCTCAGTTTCCTCCTCTGTAAAAAATGAGTTTGACTGAGATCCCTGTAATCACAATCGGGAAACTTATAAATTAGAAATCACAAGCTGCATCTCATTCAATACTACAGAAAGGCACTGTTTAGCACTCAGGGAAAGAGGGACACCACAGAATTGATCAGTTTGGAGGGAGGGGCAGGGAATTCCTGCCATCAAACATTGCCAGCTCTTGGTCCTGGGCATCAAGGAGGGAGGGGACTCAAAGAATGGGAGAGTGGAGACTGGTTCTCCAGGGGCTGCTACCTGCGCCATCCCCACAGAGCACTGCACTGCTCCAGGGGCCAGCGTTGTACACAGACGCCAATGTGAATGGGCAATGCTATGGTCCTGATTCTCTCTAAGATGATTCTATTATCAACAACAGTATCTACCTGACTCAAACGAGCAGGGGCTCAGTTAAGACAGGCCCTGAAGTGGAGCACCAGAGCTTCCCCAGGTATTAACGTTAGATGGAGCAAACTGTCAACAAACACTTACACACAGTACTGCTCAGGAATGCCGCAGTGGGACCCAAACCGGGAAAGGAATCGGTTTTCCAGGTCAATAATCGTTTCTCCTACTTTTTCATCACGGGTAAAGGTGTCGTAATCATAGACAGAAATTTTCAGGTCTTTTTCTTGAGGTAAGTAGCAGCTCAGTTCATACATTCTGAATAAACAAATGCAAGGTTAGAATCTCCATGATCCCACCCGGGCGTCTCACACAAACCAGGGTTCTGCACAAAGACTCCCCGGGCCGGGGCCGGGGCTGCAGGAGGAGGACATGATGGCCGGGATAACCAGGTGGGTGGTGGCGGGCAGGGATGCTTGATTAAGTAGTGCCCGTTAGTAATGAGAGCAACAGATTGTACACTTGCTCAGGAGAAGATCCGGGGCTTTAAATGCCTAACGAGAACCCCAGCTTTGCTGCTTACTAGCTGCGGGACCCTAGGCCAGCTACTCAACCTCTCTGTGTTCAGTTTTCTCATCTGTAAAACGATGATAATATTCCCTACCATCCCATGTCGTTACAAGGGTCAAGGGAAGAAATGTTTAGAAAGCACTTGGTATGAGTGCATTACTCAAAACCCAATAGCTATAATAGTAATAGCAATAAATTATTATAAGTTATATAATAATTATTAATAATTATAATATTATTAGCATATATGCCTATTATCTGGACACCCAGTCATCTCTACCCAGCTGGGAGATTAGTAAGGCACAGGCACCCTGATTTATAGCCCCCATATCTGTGCCCCTACTATGTTACCTTCTCTGCCTCAACAGAGACCACCACCCCATGGAACACCCTGGACTCACCCCACAGGAGCATGAGGGTCTGGAGGGGGGAAGTAGAAGGCTGCCAAGAAGGCTTCCTCCCTCCTCCCAGGCTCTCTGGCTCTGCCACTGATTTGTGAAGGCTTTTCTATAGTATCTGTATTAAAATGCAAACACTTCTGAGAGAACGATAAACGATCAAACAGTAATTTCTGTGGTAGGTGAGCAATATGGTGCCAGTTCTGAGATGGTGATAGCTGTACAGCATAAGCTCCAGATGGGTGGGGTTCGGTTCTGTATCTGCACACAGAGGGCTGAGTCCCATAGTAGGTGCTCAATAAACTTTGTGGACAGAAAACTGTGAGAGGCCTCTTGCATCTCTCCTCTCTCACTGTGCCTCCACTTCTCCTCCTGTCACTCTGGTGTGTGGACTGGTTCTTGCCCAAAGAGCCAGGAGTATTAATCTCTTGAGCAGAAGGGTATGTGTCAGTGGGGCTCTGGAGACAAGTTTCTCGGGTGCCTCCTAGATACATCTCAGTGACTTCTCCAGACTGCTGCAGCCAGGTGGGGGCCTGCAGGAGGAAGGCGGCCCAGGATAGAAGGTGCTGGAGTCATGGCCACACCTGAAGCACCATATCCACACGAGCCCCCAAATTCCATTACTGGATTCCAAGGGACAGGTAACATGTGTCCCTTGAGAAAAAGAATTCTTTGCTCAAATAAGTTTGAGAACCACTTCTGTTCCTCTGGGCAAACTGAAGGTTCTGAGAAGTCCTGCAGTTATCTTTTTAACCCAAGCATCTTGGTCTGATGAAGGAATACGTCGTTCTTCAGAACACAATTAACATCTTCTGAACAGTGGCCGAGCACGTAGGAAAGGCTGCTCCTTCGCGAATTCCTTTCATGGAATCCCTGAGGGTCTCCGCTGAGAAGAACGTCGCCCTGGAGAAGAGTGAGGCCAGGGACCGCAGCCGTGGGCGGGGTTGCAGAACCGCGTCTCCCTGGCTCCACCCTGCTGGGCGGGGTGATGTCTGCACGTTCACCAGATGGCGATTGGCCGTGCGGAGCCTGACGGCATCACTTCCTTCGGGGGTGGCTCCAAGCTAGACTTTTCCTGCCACTTAATTAAGCTTGTGCTTGGCTCCGAGATGAGCGATTCAGACAGGGCCGCCTTTCTCCCGTAAAAGCTGGCTTTCCCTGCTTCCCTGTGTCCCTCGCATGGAGCCCTCCTTCCTGCCCTGCGTGCCTTTTCCTGTCTAGACCTCAGGGCTGGATCAGGGGAAGAAAAGGAAAACAATCATATTGCACTGCCAGAGGATTACTTCCACTGCCTGGCTCTAGCACGCAGCCCCGGGGTGTACAGCACAGAGGGTGTGCATGTGCGCGCGTGCACACGCATGTACACACACGAGAGGGAAGGATTGCATAAGGGCACCCAACAACAAACGCGAGTAGAGAAGAAGTGGATGGGCAGGATAATAGAGCCGGAAATTAAAATACAGTCACACGTCAAAAGAACAAGTGTTCTCCTTCTCAGCAGGGTTCTGGGGGAAAATAGCACTGTTTTTACAAATGTTTTGTGCAAAGAACATTTTTCTACAGGTGATGGCTTGGCCCGGAATATGAAACATTACCAAGGGTGTTGGAAAAGCCTGGGGCTTGGTCAGGAATTTCTACCTAAGTCTTGGCTGCCCGGTGCACCAGCTCTGTGGACACAGCTCTGGTGCCGTTTCTGTCACCTGTAAAGCGGGGCCGTTTCTGCCTGCCCTGTCAGCTGCCGGGTTTGACACTGAGGTGAAAATCAGATGGTGGTGGCCTTGCAGACGCTGCATTCAGGTGGCCTGGGCGTGAGTCCCGGCTCTGCCGCTCAGCAGTGGAGTGAGGTGGCGCTGACTCCCTCCGCGCCTCCGTTTCTTGTGTTGTCAGGTGAGGGTAGCCCCTCAGAGTTGTGAGATTTTTGAGATGTTTTCTATGAAGGGCTCGGTATAGTGCACATCCACAATAAGAGCTCAGCAAATAGTAGCTATTATTAAATGTGGAAGCAGTTTATAGCTGAAAAAAGCCGGTCCTCTTAGAGGTCACTTGGGGGCGCCTTACCCTTCAGAAGGTTCTGATGAGCTCAGTGTAACAGTCCAGAACAGATGTAAAATGGCAATGATGAAGACGGTAATGCTATTTCAGGAATCTTTGGGGTACTTCCCTGGTGGCACAGTGGTTAAGAATCCGCCTGCCAATGCAGGGGACACGGGTTCGAGCCTTGGTCCAGGAAGATCCCACATGCCATGGAGCAACTAAGCCCGTGCGCCACAACTACTGAGCCTGCGCCCTAGAGCCCGCGAGCCACAACTACTGAGCCCACAAGCCACAACTACTGAAGCGCACGCACCGCAACTATGGAGCCTGCACTCTAGAGCCCGCGAGCCACAACTACTGAGCCTGCACTCTAGAGCCCATGAGCCACAACTACTGAAGCCTGCGTGCCTAGAGCCTGTGCTTCGCAATGAGAAGCCACTGCAATGAGAAGCCCACCCACCACAAGGAAGAGTAGCCCCCACTCGCCGCAACTAGAGAAAGCCACGCATAGCAACGAAGACCCAACACAGCAATAAATAAAATCTTCGGGAACAGAAGACAGGGAGCAGGACATCTGACCCCATCACTTTCTGCTGCCTTCTCAGTTTTGGTAACAGAGTCAATAACACATATACTGGCTCAAAGTGGTGGAGTCAAAGCATCCCAGAAAAGAGAGCTCAGCAGGATCGGGGAGTGAGAACCACCTTTCACTACATGTAAGTCACTGCCTATCCTTCTTGTCTAGAAGCCACAAACCCTCCGGACTCCTGGGCCTCATTACCCGCCCCCCGCCCCTCCAGGTCTCACAGCAGATCTCTCAGACTTGGTTTAGTTTCCTTCATGGTACTTTTCACTTCCACAAATTTCTTGTATTTGTGCATTTACGTATTTATTACCTGCCCCACCGACTTGGATATTTGAATAGTTCACAGACATAGTTTCACAGCTTCCGAGCCTAGAGCAGAGCCTAGCACCCATTGCATCCTTAGCACAGAGGCCAAGAAGAAAAGAACCACAGAAAAGCGTTAGGAAATGCCCGTTACCTGCCGAACACCGGGTTGAGAGTGTTGGGGATGTAGTGGTCTCGGTCTTCCATTACTTTTTTGCCCAGCGTTATTTTTATATAAGGGTCACACTGTGGGGACAAAACAGACAGCAGGTTATGTCACCACGGGGTGCCAGTTCAAGGCAGTTTCTGGGACAGACTCCACATCCGCTCCCACCCTGATGAGAAGAGGTAGCCTCAGACCAGGTCTGGGCAATGCTTCCTCTTGGCGCCACGCAGCCAGCGCACCTTTGGAGGAGAGGCAGTGGCGGGGAGCAGTGACAAAGCAATTCTCCTCTGAGGTCACGTCTGTAAAATAAGAAGGGTGAACCAGAGGCTCCAAAGCCCCTTCAAGCTCTGAGATAAATCCCCACTGGGACAATCCTCCTGAACAGATTGTTTTGATAGAGTATCTTTCCCCTCGTAAGATAACAGAGCCCAGAAAGAAAGAACATGACAATTACTGTGGCGATGACTGTAATTATGTTGCTATAGGAGAAGGCTCCACGCCCAAACTCTTACCAGGCCATTGTTGTCCTGGGGCTGGAGCTCTAAGCCTCGAACAATGTAAATCCTAACCGTGCATTCCTGTGGGACACTGTCAGGTAGTTCCCGAAACTGCCGGGGAGGGGCCGGCACGCTGGGGTCATCCGACAGTGGGTAGATTCTGAAGGAACCCTAGGAGAGAGACACACAGATGTACTCGCAGGACCTTGGGCGATCAGGGCAGAGGGCTTGGGGCAGTGTCCTTTCCCCCAGGACACTGGGGGCAGCCACAGGGGCTGTGGGATTGAGGGATGAAGGGCTGCCTTTTGTGAAAGAAATAGCTATGGTGTGCTTTGCATGTTTCCAGTGGGGAAAGTGAGTAATGATAAAGTAATTACATAATAGATCACAGGGGAGAAGAAAGGGCAGGGCACAGGTAGGGAGGCCCGGCAAAAACCTAGGCAAGACATGGAGGTGGCCTGGACCAGTATGATGGCAAAGGAGGTGATAAGAAGTGAAATTCTGCACATTTTTTGAAGATAGGAATAAAAATGATTATTTTTTAAACCCAATAAAGTATAAAGGGTGATTTCCCTTTTTTTCTGCATCACCCCTATAAACCCCCTTCCATCCACTCCCAGGCAAACTCCCATTCATCCCTCAGGTCTCAGCTGAAAAGTGTCACTTCTTCCAAGAAAACCTCCCTGATTGCCCCTGGGTTGGATAGGTTTCCTAACACTCTCTTCTAACCCCGCACTCACCCCTATTGCAGCACTGACCTCTGCGTCGTCACTGTCTATTTATTGTCTATATTCTTCCCTAGACTGGGAGCTTCCTGAGGGAGGGAACTATTTCTTGTTTATCACTCTATCTCCAGGACCTAACACCGGGCTGGGCATGAACAGGGACACAGTAAGCAGTTTCTGAATGAGTGAGCCATCAGGCCAGCTTGAGAGGCCTTACATTTTCTCTTGAAACCAGCTTACGTACAAGAGAAAGCACTGAAGTTGGATTCGGAACACGTGGGTCTTAGTTCCAGCTACTTTCACTCAGTAAAGCAGCATGATGTAAGCACCTACCATGTGCCAGGTACTGGAGGCCAAAAAACGAACTCTAGGAATCCAGTCTGGCACAGGGGTGCTAAGTAGGTTTGACTCTCATGCTATCTTTGATGGCTTGGTGGAAAGCTATAATGAGAAGGATTTTGAAACCACGTGTAGGGTAAAAGGGTCTGATAGATGAGCAATGTCTGCTACTCGAAAGGATTACGAAGTAACAGCACATCTGCCACGGATTTGCCAACTGTGGTTGGAGGGAGGGGCAGTTGTGAAAGCAGACACTTACAGTGTGAATGGTACTTTAGTAGCAGCAGGGACCCAGGGAGCCTGGGGTAGGAGTGAGTCACCCTGCCAGAAGCAACCAGGGAACACTTCACAAAGAATGTGACATCGGAGCTGGCGCTTAAAAGAATGAGTAGGAGTTTGTCAGACCACAGAGAGGGAAGGAAGGGCATCCAGGGAATGAAGAAGAAGTTGTCCCAAAGCTCCAAGTTGTGAGAGGACAGGGTGTGTTTGGGGGCTTGGAGAGGATGCAGTGGCAGGAGAGACAAGAAGCTTGTGAAAGGCCAGCCCAACCCTTGGAAGGAGTTGAGACTTGAGCCGGTGGAAACTCAAGCGATGTCTTTAAGCGGTCGAGAAACACGATCAGATTTGGTTGCGTGGAAGATGGACTAGAGCGTGGATGAGAAGGGTGGCAAGGACAATGGATTGGGAAAGTGCTGCACTGGTCCTGCTGAAAGCCTGGGAGGGGGCGGGGTGTGTGTGTGTGTGCGCGTGCGTGCGTGTGTGTGTGTGTGTGTGTGCGTGTGCACACGCGCACTAGAGCTTAGAGAGGCTGACTCTACAGGATTCGAGGCTGGCTGGCATCAGCAGGGAGAAAGATAACGGAGGATGGCTTTGAGTGTTCTGCCCCCAACCCCACTGTCCTCGTCCTTGTTAGCATTTTCTAGCATCCTTCAGATGTCAGGGGATATGTCCCTGACCCAGAGCTTGGTTGTCCTTTATCCTAGGTCTATAAAGAAAATAAAGATGGATCTTAAACAGGACACACACACACATTTTACTCACCTTAAACTCTCCTACCACAGAAGGATCTTCATTCTCATCTGATTTGCCTCGATACAGCTTGAAAGTATCTGAGAAGTCTGTCAGGCCCTCGAATTCCATTACATCCTCCAGTTCACAGTCATATATCTGCAAACCATCAACAGATTCTTAATTTCTCATTAAAATACAGGTGGAATCTAAAATCAAAAAGACTGACGATACCAAATGGGCACGAGATGTGGACGGAGCCCCAGAACTCTCACGTTGCTGGCTGCAGTGCAGGATGATACGACCACTTTGGAAAAGTGTCTGGCAATTTCTTATGAAGTCAAACATCCAGCTACTCTATGATGCAGAAGTTTTATTCCTAGGTATTCATCCGAGAGACATGAAAACATGTCCACATGGTATTAGAATGTCCATAGCAGCTTCATCATCGGGAGAATGGATAAACAAGTTGTGGTATATCCATACAATGGAATATGACTCAGCAATTAAAAGGGGCAAACTACTGATGCACAAGACAATATGACGGCTCTCAAAACTACTGTGTTGGGCTAAAGAAGCCACACACACACAAATACGTAGTGTATGAGTCCACTTATTTGAAGTATAAAAAAAGGCAAAACCGATCTACGATGATGAAATCAGATCAGTTGTCTCTAAGAGGGTTGGAAGGTTGTGAGAAATTGAAGGGAAAGGGGTAAGAGGAGTTTTCTGGGGTGATGGAAATGTTCCTTGCCTTGTTTTGGTAGTGGTTTATGTAGGTGTATATACAATTATCACAACTCACTGACTGGATTACTTTATTGTACGTAAATTATACCTCGATAAAAAGCTAGAAGAGGAGAAGGAGGAAAAAAGGAAGGAAAGAGGGAGGGATGGAGGATGGACTGTGGGGCTGATCTGCCAGCCTAGTTTATTTCTCTAAATAAGCAGTTCTTTACACACTGGTGTTTCTCAAGCTGCACTGAGATGTTATGACAATCACATGAAAGAAAGTAGATTTTTCCACATTCTGAAAAAATGAATAAAGAACTGGAAAACCCAAACCATTAACAGGAAGATCGTCCATAGCCAGACTGGCCTAGTCCAATAGCTTGTCTTCCTCCTGGACACACAGTTGTGACTGTACACTGCAGCATGTAAAAGAATCAACTTCTCAGCTAGTGAAACTGATGCTCGTTTAGAGGACAGAATAAAGCATGTTGACATTTCATGCTTTTTTGCAAGAGCACCATGACTTTGAAGGTCTCCCTTGGTCAAACTGGACAATTGTTGGCCTAATTAGTGCAGTGCCAACCCATTCCCAACCCTCGGCCAGATGTCCCCAAGCCCTAAAGTGGCAGTCACATAACCATAAATCAACAGCTGTCCTCAAGCCCCGGGAATCTTGGCAAAGGCAAAATCCATCACAAGGGGGCTCCCCAGGAGGCCAGAGGTGCTCCTGGCCCCTCAGCCTCAGCACCCACCGTTGGACCTTTCAGTCTTTCACTCAGCTCTGCCTGTGGCCAGTTTTAACGCATGTCAATCCCCCACCCACAGTAGCATAGGCCCAGGTACCTGGAGTTTGGGATAGCCTTTCTGAATATATTGTCCACATTTTTCATGTTCCCCTGTGGAAGCATAATATTTACTCCACCAGTCAATAATTTCTTCCTCCTAAAGAAAGACACATGAAAATGGAAAAATCTTTAGTGATGCCCTGGATTTCCAATCATTGCAAGAAAACTCATAGGTAATAGACAAGAGAAACAGGTACTTCTGAACCTAAAAGAGGCGAGATTATATGACTCTTGTTTACATGCACCAAAGCATTCAGGATTCTTCTACCCAGAAGCTGGAGGTGAAATGATGATCCTTGGCCAAATGAAATGTGGCTTTAATGGCCACAGCTACACTAGATGACTTTCTTACATTCTATGGATACCATCTATTCATTTGTCTGTTTTTACTCCCTTATCCTGTTGACTTGATATTTACATATGCAGATAAATTAAAAGAAAACCTTCAGTATGTGTTTACTATTTCATCCTCCAGTATGTGTTTTCCACTGTTTCATTTCCTTAGCCCTTTTAGCCAGCAATGCGTTGCAAAACAGAGCTCACTAAGCTAAGAGTGGGTAACACTGGTTCTAATTCAAGTTCCATCCTTTACGTTAGAAGCCATACCCTTACGTTACAAGCCATACCACATCAGGTACGTTGTTTAACATCTCTGAGCATCATTTTCTTCATCCACCGAATAGGATAATAACACTACCTGTCCCCATCCATCTCACAGGATTGTTTTGTTTTGTTCTTTGACCACGCTGTGTGGCACGTGGGATGATCTTAGCTCCCCAAGATCCCCGACCAGGGATTGAACCCATGCCCCCTGCACTGGGAGCACAGAGTCTTACCAGTGGACCACCAGGGAAGTCTCTCATAGAGTTGTTTTGGACATCAAATAACATCATTAGGAGAAGGAGCTTTGAAAATTATAAAACGTGAAGCAAGAGCAGGGAGGCATCATGGTTTGTTTAGACCAGTGGCTCCCAACCTATTCTTGGAGATTCTAATTCAATCAGCCTGGGGTGAGACCTGGCATACAGGATGCTTTCAAAAGTTCCCCAGGTAACGTGCAGCCAGAGTTCAGAATCCGGTGGTTCTTTGATTGGGCAGGAGGGACAGCATTTAGAATCCCTCGTGCAACATTCTCAAACTGTAGAAGGCTGTAGTTTATCGAAGGCTACTATAAATTCCACTCAGATTTATAATAAGAATAGATCCCATCAGACCCACCCGTGGCTTAATCTACCTAGGAAGAGTGAGCTTGCCCAAAAGCGTGTGTCACCAGCAACACAGCCTCTTCTTCCATCTGGGGGGAAGGAAGAAGGAACACTCAAGAAAAGCTATTTCTTATTTGTATATTTGTATATATATATGTTTACACACGCACCTACAGTTGTTTCTTATTTGTAGACGGTATATGTATGTTTATACACGCACCTACAGTTGTTTCTTATTTGTAGACGGTATATGTATGTTTACACATACACCTACAGTTGTTTCTTATTTGTAGACGGTATATGTATGTTTATACACACACCTACAGTTGTTTCCCCCTTATAGATCAGTAACCCAACCCTGGATTTAAAGAATTATTTATTTATTTATTTATGTATCAGCTACAGGCAGAAAATACATGAATCTTAAGTCTAGCAAAATGTGTATAATAGTTACCTTTTCTGTTAGCTGCCCATCGCATATATATGGGCAGGAAGAGGACGAACCACGTACAGGTCACACAGAGATGGAGACCCCATGAGCATTAGATTCAATGAGAAAGAGAAAAGGAGATGTTACTGTTCATCCATGCCTTATGTTATCAACATTTTGATGGATTATTTATTCAAGATGATCTCATAATTGAACACACCTTATTGGCTTCTTCTCTGAAATGTGCAAAAGAGTTACAAACAGTATTCAAATAAAAGGCTTGGAGGTAGCCACCCATGTCCCATGTCTTAATAGAGTTGGACAATCTGTCCACCAGCATAGTGATCACAGAGAAGGTGGGGTGGAGGTGGGGATGAATACAGTTACTCATCTTCCTGCCCCAAACCTCTTATTCCATTTAGCTTCTAAAGTATATCCCCAACTTGGCCTAATTCTCATTCCTTCAAAAACTCCTGTCCCAAGATGTTTATGTCCAACATGACTGCAGCACCATCATGTAAGTATCTTTTCTTGATTTTTCCCCATGCCGACGATAAAGCACCTATATACATATCCACCCATAAATGGATGTCAAGTCTCTCATTGGCCAAATCCTCCCATTTGCGTTTCTGCGTGGAGAATCCACCAGGAGATGAGAGAATGGACAGCTAGAATGCTGGGGCTTGACTTTTCTCTTGGTACCTGCTGGAACATAAGCCAAGCTCACCCTTAGGGGCAGTTTGAAGAATTGCTACCTCCTAACTTCAAGTTCATTTCCACTGTGAGGGGACAGCGACTCGTCACTACAGGCACTTCCTGCAGGGAGTGCTGGGCGGCCACGGGGCTTCTTCTGCAAGTGCCCCTCGGCATTTTCCACATCGACTTTTGTTCAGCACACGGAAATGCCAAGAGAGGCAGCGAGACAGATAGATATAACAATTCTTTCTATTAGATTCATGTCAAAGCGAGATTAAAAGTTAAATCATCACAGCTGAATTGAGATTTTGGAGAGAGGGACTTTATGCCAAAAGTGTTTTCACATTCTGAATCGTTCCTGAATTCATAGTTTTAGAGTCTGTTTATTCACATCTACTCTCAGCTATTGGAAATCATTTCAAAGAAATGAATAGTTCATGATTTAAAAAGCGTTATTCAGAACAGATGGCTGATGTTAAGATCTAGGATTAATATGGGAGAATTTATTCATGTCCGCTTGCTCATTAGTTCACGTGGCAAAGTAGCTGAAGCAGCTAGAGTAACTTGCTTCATTATATCCAAATGGCACAGAAGATTCTCCCCTGAAGCTTAAAATAATCACATTTGTTTAAAGATCATCCTTCACTCCAAAATCTAGAAAGAATGTGAAAGGAGAGTTCAAGTCTTTAGACCGAGGTCCCCGCAGCCCCAGGCAGCATCATGCATTTTCTTATCATACATACATGCACTGTCGTTGGAGAAGCCATTTTGCTGAGTGCTGTTGACATACTGCTTAAGCACTGGAATTGGAAGGTAATTGTTGAAATGGCCACGTAGGAATGTCTGTGTTATCTGGCTGGCACTTAGCAATTTGTCCCCAGTGCTTATTTCCTGCTTTACTTGTGGCGGTGCTGAGCCCATCTGTTAAGAGCTCCCAGGGTCACCACAGGGTAGTGGTGTGAGTTTCTGCGAGCCCAAAACTGTCACCTGGAGCCATATTCTACAGCTCCCATCAACAGCACGGTGTTGACCCATTCCCTCAATTTACCAATAGAAGGCTTGACTTGAGTTAGTGGTAATAGGTATTCATTACACACACATCGCACGTACACGTAACACATGCATATCACCTGCATGCATATATATTACATGCATGCACGTGTATTACATGTATGTGTAATCTGGGACATCAGCAAGCTTGTCATTGGCTCTTCCACAGCTCAACTTTGCTCATTTGACTTTGCACAGATGAGTGCTATATTCCCCAATGAAGAGGTGGTATCAGATTTTTAGAGGCAATTCCAAATAGCCTTTCTTAGCAACACAGTACACCTCCAGTAGCTGTTAGGAGAGCAGCTGAGTGAAAGTTATTTATAGTACATGAGAATGACCGATACTACCTTCCTCAGCCCTGCTAAGCTGCAACTTAAAATATGATGTAAACTCAACTTTCACAACGTGTCGCTACAGTAGCCTCATCTGTTAACTACTGTTAAGAAATGAATGAGATTGGGGCATGGACTGGCTTTATTCTTCTTCTTGAGCCTCCAGACCTGGGGCTACTGAGTATACAGAAAGCCCAAAGAAGAGCTGATTCACAACGGGAGGCAGGAAAGCTGGAGGCTGATTACAGAGCAGGATCTTAAACTGGCTTTTTCCAGAGTTGTTGTGAAAATGTACGTAAAAGATCTTACGTATATTACACTTAGCCTCGTCCTAGGCTACTACTGCTTTATGGGGACTATTTGGCGTTGTTTATAAAGTGAACACAGTGGTTTTGCATATTTGCTATTGTCATTTCTGACTGTGGAGGATTCTCAGGGAATAGAATCAAACACTGCTGTGCAGTGCTGGCTGCAGAGCCCACATTTAGTATGGTCCAATTGTTAGTGAGTTTAATGCAGTGGGAAGAAAGTGGATTCTTTAAAGGCACTGTTTATGGACATAACACATTAAAGTGCAATCATGTGCACTTTTCGGCCAGTTTGCACATTAAAACATGCTGTGAAAGTCCATCGTGAATGCCAACAGAAACGGGGAGATATCTGATGTTTTCTTTTTTCTGGGCTGGGAACTTTTTTTTTCCCTCTCCTTCTTGTCGAGCTGGCCAGAATGGTTTTAACATAGGGTCCTGAATGAGCATTTCCACCAATTTCTTGATTTGGAAAACCACAGTGAATATAAAAGTTGGGGATATCCCATACACTGACAAATAGGGTCATTAAAAACCCATGACACTTCTGTTTCATGTGGGGGAAAAAGCTAGTGTGCTACATGTATCCGTCTTCTGAACGTTGTGGTGCTGTGTATTTGCTCCGGAAATTTCTCTTTCTTGCAAATGATATCATTCAGACTGTCCACACTAAAGGTCCTCAGACCTGCCTGCACATTAGAATCACTTGGGGAGATTTTAAAATTTACTGTTGTCTAGATCCCTCTCCCTCGTGGAGAGTGGAGCACAGGTCTGAGTATATTTTAAGTATCCTGGGTGACTGAGGGTAGAGGACATGAGTCCAAACAATGTCACCGTAGAGGACATGAGTCCACACAGTATAAGATTCAGGTTTTTTACCGTGATAAGCTGGTTTGTTATTTTATTTTAGTTGCACTGAATGGTTGTTTGACTGAATTCACCTAATGCTTAGATGCCTGGAAGATAAAACTGACATCATCCAATGATCAGTTCTGAAGCCTACCTTTGATGCCAGTAATGGTTTGGTGTCTTCTATTTCAATAACGACGTCCCGGCAGGGTGGGGTAGACAAAAAGGAGGCTGCAAGACAATTTCATAATCTAAGATGCTTACAAAAATATAGTGGTGAACATTCTACTCCAAGTTCAAGTTCAACAGCCACACAGTGGAAGGCAGAGTTTGCTCCTGGATGAGACTTACTAAATGGAGAAGACCACGTCTGAATGTAGAAAAATAACCCAATTCATTGCTTTTCCCAAAATATGATACAGTTTTAGACATTTTAAAGGGGACTTTATGGCCCATTTTTTTCTTTTATCTTAGACAATTAGCCCAATCCTGTACACAGGAAATGCTGAAAAAAAATTGTGTCAACACATGTCTTTAGAGGATGTAGGAGTGAGGTCGGGCAATGGGGGCTGGAGGGAGCTACACCAAAGGAGCTTCCTTTTCATGGAATCTGTTCTAAGACACAGAAAAGCAAATCAGGGTGAAGAGTTGCACGTTTCAGGGCTGAAGTTGCAGTGGCTCATTCGGCGTGGCTCTCACAGTGTACACAGAGGGAAAAGGCACACATCCTGGCTTTAAATAATTCCCAGAATATTTGTGGCTCTGGAAGGTGAGGTTAGAGCAAGAGCTCAGGAGCAGCCCCTGGGCTCACCAGGTTCAGTTCAGCTGAAGGGGGTGCTGAAGCCTCAGCCTGGGGCTGGGTGGGATGAGAGGTACGGCTACCCTTTATGGAAGAAGGCATCAGGCAGCCAGACATTCAACAGGAGGGCAGAACTCAGACAGAACAAACTCTGCCAAGCAAAAGAACTTTGTGTTTAACCCAGCATTTGATGTATAGGACATAAAGGAGGGAAAACACATTTTTTAGGTGCCTACCATGTGCCAGGCAGTGGGCTAACCTGTTTACATACATGATCTCATTTAACCCCTCAAAAATCCTGTAGATATGTGTGGCATTATACCCATTATAGAGGTTAAAAAACAAACAAACTGAGGCTAAGAGAAAGCAAGTCACTTGCTTCCAGTTAAACAATCACAAGTGAAAGTAAGTAATCTAGGTCTGTCTGACCCCAAAGCTTGTGTTTTAACCATCATACCAGAGCCCAGAGCAAAGCAGGCCCTTAGTAAATGTCAGAGAAATGATCAGCGGAACACCGGGGAAGCAGAGGAGACTGACATTTATTGAGCATCTATGATACGCCAGTTGCTATGCTGTTGCTAGGTGGCACCCCCAGATCTATCAGAAGTCTCTAGGCTTCCAAGATAGCTCCCCTCCAACTCCCAACAACTGCAGCAACACAGAACAGGACAGCCAGGTGGGAAGGCATGCTGGAACACAACTGCATGCAAGTTCCTTCCTATATTATCATTTCTCCACTTTACAATCCTCACGTACACAAAGCCTCGGGGACAGGAGGAAAGTTATTCTGTGCGCTTCCAACATTAGGCCAACCAAGTCCATTCCTCAACTCTTACCTCAGTTGGGTTTTAAGAAACTATCAGATTGATCTAAAATAACAGGTTCTGGCCTTGGGAACACTGTGCTCCCCATACACCTTAAGGAGTTTCCTCTTCAGGGGCTTTCTGAAGCCTTGACCTCACTTCACACTAACTACAAAGAATCATGAACCAGGAGACCTCTGCCTAACCCTGACCCATAGACACGAGTAGGTCTACACAAGCGATTCTGGGGCCAGAGAAAATCTGCAGCATTTGTACCTTCCTCATGATTTCACATATTTGCGTCCAAGAACTTTCTCTCATGAAAGCAATAGGAAAAACACTAGGAAAACAGTTTCTCTCCATTAAGTAAGCCCAGCTAAAAGAATGCCTGCAGTTACATTAATCCTTGATGTTATAAAAATGTTGCTGTTTTAGGCACCATCAACTCAGCACAAAAATGCTTTCCATGGGAAATGTATGGATAAACACATGTAGGGTTTTGCTCAAGTGTGACTGTGAATTTTTTTCTCTCTTCTCTGAATCAGGGATACAGGATGCTCAGACCCACATAGCAGATGAGCTTCAGAGGCTCTGTAAAATCAATACCAAACCGTATGGAAGATTAAATAGAACTGGTTAGCAGAACGGCTCTCAAATAGAAGACATCTGTTTCGGTTTGGAGGCTACAACGATCAGATGAATGGGTGTCAATTCTCCACTGGGCTTAATCGTATGAGCCTAGGGGCTCTGGGATCTTGTTTACGGATGGGACCCAGTCCCCAGCCCCTAACAGTCTCTGCCACAGGGTAAATTAAAAAACAAGTAATTCTTGAATAAACAAGAGCAAAATACTATTAATTAGTTATTATTTAGTATAGAACCCAAAAGTATTATACTCTGCTCTATCACTTATTAATTATGTGACCCAAGGCCAGCAATTTAAACTCCAGCAGGTGTCATTTTTTCGTCGATAGATAACAATGAAATCATATTTTTCAAATTATATCACAACAATGTTGTGATGCATTAATGAGGCAGGACAATAGATGGAAAGCAATTTAAAATAAAAATCCCCCACTCCTTCAGTGCTTACGGAGGGGCCGCTGTATTTCCCCATCAAAATATTTATCACAGGACTTCCCTAGTGGCGCAGTGGTTAAGGATCAGCCTGCCAATGCAGGGGACACGAGTTCGATCCCTGGTCCGGGAAGATCCCACATGCCACAGAGCAACTAAGCCCGGGTGCACAACTATTGAGCCTGCACTCTAGAGCCCGCAAGCCACAACTACTGAGCCTGCGTGCCACAACTACTGAAGCCTGCACACGCCTAGAGCCCGTGCTCTGCAACAAGAGAAGCCACTGCAATGAGAAGCCCGCGCACCGCAACGAAGAGTAGCCCCCACTCGCTGCAACTACAGAAAGCCCGCGCGCAGCAATGAAGGCCCAACGCAGCCAAAAATAAATAAATTTATTTTTAAAAAAACTTATCACAGCAAACTGCAATCACCCATTGTCTTGCCTTCTCTGCTGGATGATACAAAAAATCATGTTCATCCAGGAGCAGGATAATTCAGAAAGTAATAGCTTGAGCATTGGGTCCCCTCAAACAAGGCCAGGATTCAAGGGTAGCTCTGCCACTTACTAACTATATTACCTTGGGAAAGTTACATAGCATGCTGTAAATCAAAGTGTTTCCTCATCTGCAAAATCTGGACAATGAGTAGTTACTTTGAGAGTTTGTAAAGATTAAATCAACTCAACATGAAAAGTCCCAAGATGCTATTTAGAGACTTGCATTTACCTTTAAGCTGTGGCACGATGTCCTCCTTTCCTGCATAAGGGTCGCAGCGAAAGCGGTCCAGGCGGTCAATGGTGCACTGGCCCACAACGGGCTTGCGCCCAAACTGCCGGTGGTCGATGACCTTGATCACCAGCGGAGGCATGTACAGTTCCTCCTTAGGCAAAAACTGGGGGTCACAGAGGTAGGTGTCACTTTTCTGTTTAAGACCTGACAAGGGCAGCTTTGCCAATTAACTCCCCCAAAGGGACCAACCCAGGCCCTTTCTGCCCATTTGGTGTAGCCCCTGGGACCCACAGCAAGCAGTTCAGTAATGTACATGCCAAGCAAGCAGCCTGGAGCTGAAGGGCCTGAGCTCCGAGCCAGGATCAAACCCTGGCTCTGCCACTGACAGCTGCAGGATCTTAGGGAACTCTTCGTTGTCCCAGTGATCTCCTTAATAAGAGTAGGGGTGCTGGATTAATATATGTGAAGTGCTTGGCACTGTACCTTAGCACCTGGCTCTGCTCTGTAACAGGATGTGAAATCAGCATTTAGCTAGAATTAGTTAAAATTTAGATCGAGATAAAACTGAACCTTCACGGGAGATAACTGTGGCTTGAGAGTCTTTCAGCCCTGGAAGTTCAATGCCAAAATGGGATGCTCATTTTTCCTCCATGCCTCCTGGTTCCCCTATATGGAATTTGGTAGCCTTGGTGACATTGTCTGATTGGGGAATCACGGGCTGGTCTCGGGTCTGCCTGGTGCGTGGTTCAGCTGATTTCCACCTTCGTCTTCACACAGGAATAGAAGCTGGGATCAACTGAGTGGTTTTCCTCACCTCTGCTGACTGAGGCTAGATTCCAGGCTAGAGCCTGGGAGGTGGGGAAGGGGCTGAGGACGGAACAACGATGGGTAGAGTGACCCAGGGGATCACTCTGGGATTCTGGCTCGGAGCTTCCAGGTGGCGCTCATCTGTAGCAGCGCGAGGGGAAAAGTACTGGCTTTGAAGTTGGAGGGACCTTAAGTCCAAACTCTGGCCACCCACTTGCTAGCTGTGTCCCCTTGTGTAAATCACTTAACATCTCAGTTTCCTCCAAAGCACACATAAGAGGGGTGAAAACGCCTGCCCTGCAGGGTTGAAGACTTAATGCAGGGAGTGTGAATGCAGCCAGCACCGAGCTCTGTGTAGCTACTGCTGCAATCTTGACAGTCACTGCAGCACAGCACACGGGGCCTGGCACTCACGACAGAACTTGCATAAGGTGGCTCCCCTCTCCAGGCCTCAGCTGCCTCATCTGTAATTGGAGAAGTTAAGCTCCAAGACCCTACAGTTCAAGACTGGTGTGCTGGAGACCCCAAGGGCAGAAAAACGACTGGGGTAGGGAAAGAAATGGGAAGGTTCTGGACCTTCCATCCCGTTAAACTGAAGAAATGCCTTTGTTTCTTAATGCTTTGTATAGTAGAGTAAAAAATAAAGATTTTTCTTTTTAAAAAGCTAAGGATTTAACTGCTTTCAAAACGGAAAGACGGGGCTTCCCCGGTGGCACAGTGGTTGAGAGTCCGCCTGCTGATGCAGGGGACACGAGTTCGTGCCCCGGTCCGGGAAGATCCCACATGCCACGGAGCGGCTGGGTCCATGAGCCATGGCCGCTGAGCCTGCGCGTCCGGAGCCTGTGCTCCGCAACGGGAGGGGCCCCGGCGGTGAGAGGACCGCGTACCGCAAAAAAAAAACCACCAAAAAAAAAAAACGGAAAGACGGAGTAACCTCTTCTTGCTCCAAAGTATTATAGGGTCTATGATGGAGGCCTGTGAACCAGATCTGAGGCTGCTGCCTTTCTAATAACCAGAGGGTAACTTTGATGGAACAAAGTGGCACCAACCCAGGGACACGTGGAGGCAGGGCACAGTCATGGGCTCTTAGGACATGGCCCCATCACCCCGCAGCTGCCCTTCCCCAGCCAGCCAGTCGCTATCCAGAGGGTTCTGGTCCACGTACACCCGCAGGGCCTGGGGGTTAATATTCCGCTCTTGGGGGATTGACCAAGAGCCTGTTACAGAGAGCTGACTAGATGGAAAGTTTACTGGAGAAATATATTAGTATTGCTCGTAGGTACTTCTGTGTCACTGGGGTTGTTTGAAGCTTTAAGAAACCATCACTACAGTGTGAGAATCTAAGAGGGAAAAGTCACTGACATGCTGTCTGCAAGGCAGGGTTTTTCTATTTGTTGTCAGACTGGAAATATATAAACTACAGACTTTGGAAATATATATATATAAAATATGTGTGTGATTTGTATATATTCATTTTCAAGTACAAATCAGCTATTCAACAGACATGAACTATTACGGAGCCTCGATACAGTACCACTTTCATGAAGAGAACAGAACTTGGGAAGTTGGGCGTCTTCTTCAGGTTTTTGATCACCACTGATTCTACCCTTTCCCCTCCGCACTCCACAATGAGACTGGGGGAGGTGACAGAAGCCATCTGGTAGTTTTTCATATTTCTTAAGCCCCAAGCTAGAATCTAAGAAAACAATGTAAAGAGAAGGGAAAGAAACCCAACATATCAAAAATAATATTCAAAAGGAAAAATCCTGTCTTAATAACTGGTAAATTCTTTAAGACTGACTTGTACAGATTTGCCTCAAATCTCTGAGAATGTCACTCTAGAAAACCTGGAGGTCATACAGAGAAAGCGATTTTGCCCATTTACCTCTCCTACCTGAGCTGCTGAAAAGCAGAGGGATAAGAGTGCAGGGATCCAATCCCAGCTGCGCCGTATCACAGCTCTGAGGACTCTGGCCAGTTAGTAACCTCTCTGTCTCATCTGCAGACGGGGCTGAGAGCATTACCTATCATGGGCTATTCTGAGGATCAAGTGTAAACTTCTTAACACAGTGACTGACATGCAGGCACTAAGTAAAAAAATAAGAGCTGTTGTTTAAAGTCATCTGCCTCAGTCTTAGCAAGACCCCAAGAACAGAAATCTCCAGGTAACAGGTGCTTGACTGGACAGAGGGAGAGTCCTCAATAGTAAGCAGGACGCTGTCCATCAGGCTCCTTCCGTCTATATCTGCTCTGTCTGACATGTCAGCATTTCTCATTCCTCCCTTCCCTCCCTATACCTCCCTCTGAGGTGCCCTTTTCTCTGCACATAAAGACACACTGCTCTGAGTCCGTCTCCTCTCTCCCAGTTCTCCAGTTGACACAGGAAACTTAGAAATCCACTGGCTCCCAGTAAATGGGAATTCTAGATTCCCTCAGGAATGTTGGGATTGACTTGTTTTTATTGCTTTGACAAGCATTCTATTTCCAAGAATATTTCAATTTTTTAGACAAATTCTATAGGAAATTGGAGACAGCAAGAGAAGATGCAGCAAGATTCCATTCCTAGACAAAAGATTCCATTTCTATAGCCACATCCATTTGAGTCGATCAGTAAAACAAAGTGAGCAGCATACCTCAACAGCAGTGAGCTGAACCACAGGCCTGATGCCCTGGGGGACCATGTACAGACTTGGTGCCCTTTGCGAGGGAAGAATGGGAAGGTTGGAGCCATCCTGTGAAACAAACATGGAAATGTCAATGCCTCCCTTTAGTTCAAGTAACTAGTGCCTGGAGTTGTTAACAAGTGTTTTGATTGGCTACTCTGAAAAAAACAGATGAGTGAGAACTCAGTAAGTACCTTGTGCCTCAGGATCAGCTCTGCAGTGACAAGGACATCCCCACAGGTTTTGTCTCCATTCATTACTGGGTACCAGAGAAGTTTGGGTGTGATGTCCATTTCTGAGTTTAGTTTCACCAGAGGAGAGCACATGCTTCGTCCTAAAAACTCATCTTTGCCCTAGAGAAACAAGCAATCCTTAAATTCCCCGACAAACATCCCTATAAACCTCCATCATTCCCCAGCCATCTCAGAAATTCTCCATTACCTACCACTTGGTCATTGTCAAAAAGTTCAATGACAACCTTGGGTGGGTTCTGTAGGACTGTTTGGGGTTCCCCATAGATTTCAATTTCATCAAATATAATCGTTTGGTCCCAGGTAGGATTCAGGGTTGAGTGGATGATCTCGGTGGTTTTACTTCGATGAAGGAAGGAGACATGAGCATATGGATCTAAAACAGAAAAAAAAGAATAACCACGGCTGAAGTCTGACACGGTAAAACCATGGCCATGGCTGAATTCTGAAATGGTAAAACTCCTGGAAGAAAATATAGGGGTAGGCTCCTTGACGCTGGCTTGGCTACGGTTTTTTGAATTTGACACCAAAAGCAAAGGCAGCAAAAGCAAAAATAAACAAGGGGGACAACATCAAACTAAAAAAGGTTCTGTGCAGCAAGGTAAACCACCGAAGAAATGAAAGCCAACCTATAGATGAATAAAGAAAAAAATATAGATACACACTATGAAATATAATTCAGCTTTAAAAAAGAAGGAAATGTTGCCATTTGTGACAACATGGATGAACCTAGAGGGCATTATGCTAAGTGAAATAAGCCAGACAGAGAAACACAAATACTATATGGTATCACTTATATGTGAAACAAACAAAAAAAGTGGAACTCATAGAAACAGGCAGTAGAATGGTGCCCTCAGGGTGCCTGGGGGCAGGGGAAATGGAGAGAAGTTAGTGAAAGGGTGTAAATTTCACCTACAAGATGGTCTGAGGATCTAATGTATAACATGGTGACTGCAGCTAACACTGTATTGTATAATTGAAATTTGCTAAGAAAGTAGAACTTAAGTGTTCTCACACACTCACAAAACAGGTAAGTATGAGAGACGATGAATGTTGTGGAAATCCTTCGACAATGTGTACATGTATCAAATCACCACGTTGTACACTTTAAATATATTACAACTATATTGTCAACTATATCTCAATAAAGCTGAAAAAAGATAAGAAAAAAAAAAAGAAGTAATCCATTTCTCCTCCATGCTAAATAATTTCACCAAACCTTTTTGCAATTGCTTGGGAGCTGTCCTGTCTGAGCAATACCCTGCTGTCTAACTTGAAGCTTTTGCATAAGCTAAAAGGGTGCTTGGCTTTTAGCATTGCAGCATCTTATGAATGGGATTCCTTGCTTTTGTCCTGATGATGTATCTTTTATCTCAAACTGCAAGGAATGTGCTTAGAGTTTTATGCAACTTTGGTCGAGAAATTAACTTTGACTTTCAATGATTGAGTGCCCCCTGGTGGTGAATATTCAAAAATGTCTTCAAAAACCATTTTGGAGATGTGTATTACAGAGATAACCTTGAATCTGCTTTAATTTGTGAGAAAAGGAAACCATTCACATATGTTGGTTAATATTAGTGCTCGGAACATACCTCACAATTGATGTAAGCATGCTGGAGTATCAGGTAACTGCTCTTAGAGCTGTTTCCATAGAAGCCCCAGGGAAGCTCTGATGGCCTTCAGGTCCTGAAGTAGAATGCTCCCCCTAGAGCCCAGGAACTGTTCATGGTCCCACTAGCAACAGCACAAATCCCCCAGCAGCAGGGGCCCAGAACCTTCCTCTTAGAACCAGTCCAAAGGCAACAAAAGCAGCTGGGGTGTCAGTGTGAGGGGTGATGAAGCCTCACGGTTTGATGGTGCTGGGAATTGGGGAGCAGGCAGCAGAGGAGGTCAAGATAGACTCCAAAGTAGGGGAATGGGTGATCTGGTGATCTTTTTGTCAACTTAAGAGAGCTACAAAAAATATATATATATTGGGCTTCCCTGGTGGCGCAGTGGTTGAGAATCTGCCTGCTAATGCAGGGGACACGGGTTCGAGCCCTGGTCTGGGAGGATCCCACATGCCGCGGAGCAACTGGGCCCGTGTGCCACAACTACTGAGCCTGTGCGTCTGGAGCCTGTGCTCCACAACAAGAGAGGTTGCCACAGTGAGAGGCCCGCGCATTGCGATGAAGAGTGGCCCCCGCTTGCCACAACTAGAGAAAGCCCTCGCACAGAAACGAAGACGCAACATAGCAAAAATTAATTAATTAATTAATAAACTCCTACCCGCAACATCTAAAAAAAAAATATATATATATATATATATATATATATAAAAAGGTGAGGACTTACCAATTAACCCAAGAGCCCAGGGGTAAAAACACAGCTATAAACAGAAAGCAGAAACTGCTTTTCTTAAGGTGTTTTTTTAATCACTTAATCAATTAATGATTAGTAGTATTAAAAGACCATGAATCTTCTCCAGCACTCAGCAACCATGCTTGGCATACTCAGCGAGTATCTAATGACTGAGCAACTGACTTCATGCATATCAAACTACCCTCAATACAGAAAGGCTTTTTGTTGTTGTGAGAAATAACTCAAAGCATCCACTTGATGAAAAGTAGAATCAAGCTAGCCTGCTGTGTAATAACATGTGAGACGGAGACGTTTTCCCTTTACCTGAAAAGCTATCCTTGTCCAGAGCCATGAGGTTTCTGGCTTGATAGATATAGCAACGCAGATGGTAAATGTAGACTCCTAAAAACAACAGGACGGAGGTTACTTACAAGAAACAGAACACTGTATTTCTATTGGGAGATAATATATGTTTCAGATAAATGGGTTACCCAAATCTATTTCCCCACGGTAAAGAACACATATACAGTGGTGATGACATGTCTTCCCAAATTAATTCTGTCTCCTGCAAAATGAAACTTATTTAAAAAGTACTACAGGAAGCTCAATGCAAGTGTGTCAATCACGAGAACATACTCCTGGTGCAAACTACCTGGATTTAGGGTACTGCTTGGCATCGCCGACCTTTAAAATGACACTTGGTCTCTAGGAGTTATAGAAATAGGGCTTTCCAGACCAGTTCAGCACCAGATCTAGGAAACGGTTATCTGCTAAACGTTTCTTTGATATTTCAAAGACTTTATACTCCTTATCATTATTATATTAATGCATATACGACCCTCCCCACTATGCTGCCACCCCTCCCTGCCCCTGCAAACACACATAATTTGAGAGGCAGGGGAGCATTTTGATTCATTATACAGATTCTGGGAACCAGACTACTTGAGTTCAAATCTTGTCTGTAGTGCTTACAAGCTATAAGATCTTGGTCAAGTTATTTAATCTTTCTGCACTTGGTTTCCTCCTGTAAAACTGGGGCCAGTAATAGTACTTACCTTCTAGGGTAGCTATAAGAATTAAATGAGTTAATATATGTAGAGTGCCTGGCACATGCTAAGACTTATATGAGTATTTGCTATTATTATTACAGAGTAGGCCTGCTTCCAAAATTCCTGAAGGTTATCATTGAAACCAACCTTAACTTTTTGAACATTTTTTCCAATTAGAATAATCTTTTGCGGGAGCTTAATAGGTAGCATGAGTACATATCAGACAGATTATGTTGAAATCAATGATTTGACCACCCTCTACCCCAAATATAATTTTGAAAACTATATTTTAAAAAATCATCTCCATCAAGTGATGTAAATAAAAGTCACATTTGCATAAAGGGATTTTTATCTATCACATTTGGTGAATTCAAAGAGTTTCCTTGAGATGAACGTCATAGAAGTGAAAAACACAAATACATGTTTAAAACTTACTGTCAAAATTACAGGAAACAATGGGAGTGTTTGCTCCAAACACAGCAGTGGCGCTGTGTTTCTGTTTTTCTACACTCTTTTCATCTCCATCCTCGGTAGTATCTGCACCCTAAAATAAGAGTCAGGAAAACCAATTAACAATGCCTAAAAACAAATGAAGAGGTAAGAACTACAAACAAATGGAATGGTCGCTTTTAAAAGAGATTTTCTTCATCCAATCACTCCATTTTTTTTTTTTTTTTTTTTTTTTTGCGGTACGTGGGCCTCTCACTGTTGTGGCCTCTCCTGTTGCGGAGCACAGGCTCCGGACGCGCAGGCTCAGCGGCCATGGCTCACGGGCCCAGCCGCTCCGCGGTATGTGGGATCTTCCCGGACCAGGGCACGAACCCGTGTCCCCTGCATCGGCAGGCAGACTCTCAACCACTGCACCACCAGGGAAGCCCCAATCACTCCATTTTTAAACGATGAATAAAGCCCAGGACAGCGACAGAGCAGGAAGTCGAAGCCAGCCTTTCTACCCACCAAGGCCAGGTTTACCAAACCCTGCCCGTGAAAGAAAAAAAAAAAAAAAAAAGGAGGAGCATAAAGGATACATAAGTGGATTAAGAGGAAGGGAGGAGGAAAAAGAGCAGTGGAAGAAGAACAGAGAAGGGTCACTGTGTAGAAATATAAAAGTAGCTTGTGTCCAAACACAAATTTCTAAAAATGGTCCCTGACTACCACATTGTTTTAAATCAACCATGACCACTTTCTTATTCATTCCTTCCACCTTTGTGCTTTTTTCTTCTCTGCCTTTTTATTGTGCTTCCACATGAACTGTTCTCCAATTTTGTAAGCATCCTTCTGTTTTCCTTCCCCTCACATCTGCCTATTTAACTTTCTTTGTTTGTTGAACAGTTGTAGTTTCCAAAGTATGATCCAAAGGGATGTTAACAGATGTCACCTGAAGCAAAGGTTTTGGAACAGATATACTCGGAAAAGGCTAGATGAAACAATATTAAACATGCTTCTTAGAACCTTTCATATGTAAATGGTCTTTTCATTCTACAAAATTATTGAGCACCTAGGATGTGCAGCTTTCTCCCAAATTATGTGCAGTCTTACAGTACTGGCGTCGATGGTATTATATCCAACACTCATGTATTTTCCCTCTGCGAATATGACTTGAATTTTGGCTATTTATTACTTACAAGTGCACCTTCAAGTTTAAAGATGGCAGCTGCGCCATGCGTCTCCGAAGGAGCCATTTTTCTCCTCCAGCATCTGCGGCGAAAGGTATCTGAACTACGCTGTTTCCAGTGAAATTTCCAGCCAATTAAAGAAGCGTATTCCCAGCCCTCCTGGTCTTTAAATTCTTCCATGGCCTAAAATAGAAGTAAAACATTTAATGATAATAATCATAATAACAATATTCCTTATATTGATAAAGCAGATTATGTGGTCCATCAACAAATACGTACTGAAAATCTACTCTGTGCTAAAGTACTGGGCTAGGAGCCAGGGATACAACAAAGAACAAAACAGACAGGCTCTCTGCCATTGCAGAGCTGATGGACTGGGGGGGTAGAGAGAGAGAAGCAGGCAAGTAAAGTGAAATGAGATGAAATGAAATGAGTGGTGGCTGTACCATCAGGAGGGGCACCTTATTCAGACTTGGTAGCAGGGGTTGGGGGCGGCATGAGGGAATGGGTAAAGCAAATGGATTCTTTTCCAAATTGCTTTCTATTTTCTCACTTCATTAGCTCATAAGAACATTGCCATTATGATATAGTTTGGAAAATATTATGATGTCCATTTTATATAGAGAGGGAAAAAAAACGATACCACCCTCCCTAGGGTCTCAGTGTCTTGTCTAAGGTAATAGCTTCTATAGCTAATAAGTAAATCAGGGTATATTACTTCTGTAATAACTACTATCTAACGACGATAGCACTTTTAATCTTAAAAACTATATATAATTATCTCAGTTTTCAGTGTTTCTTTTCAATTCATTCAGGAACTCTAAGTGTGGTATTGGGTTAAGAGCTGAGGAAGCAGTGAAGAAAAAGACAGATTCCTTGCCCTCCTGTAGCTGACATTTCAGTGGTGGAAATTTTACGTAAATATCTTAAAAGTATGACTAGATTTAGTAGATGTAAAATAATACTGAATAATATTTATGATCTCAGAAATAAGAGTTCCACGTAGGGCTTATTTTTTTCAACTTTAAATAAACAGAAAACCCAGGTCAAGGACAATCTTATAATTGACCTTCTGGCAGTATTACTAGTGACACCAAAGTATTTTATGCAGCCAGGAGTGAGGCAGGTTAGGGAGCATGATCTAAGTCTCAACAATACTCTTTGGTAGAATAGAACTGGGCCATGTTTCTGGTCTTCTGACTGGTGGCTCAGTGTTCTTTCCACTTCACCTCGGTGCTCTCATGTGGAAGGAGGGAGTCAAGTGCCTCTAGCAACTTCTCACCCTATCCGGATAAGGATGATTCCAAAACAAATATTCATTCATTAGCTCATTCATTCTACTCCATTATTTATTAGGAACAAGGTCCGGAGCTTTGGAACCTTAGAAGTACCAAAAAGCTCACTATCTAATAAAAAGACACTTCATGACATCTACTACGAGTCAGGCACTTTTTGGAATAGAAAGAGGTCGTATTTGGAATGACCTTAGCCTGGGTTCAAACACTCTATCACTTACTAGACACATGGCCTAAAGCAAATCCATTTAACCTCTGTGAACATTATCTGTAAGATGAGGATAAAAATGCAGATTTTGTGGATTGGAGATGATGTATATTCAGGACCTACCATCACAAAAAGCACACAGAACATACCACTTATGGTTGTTATGAGTGTACTTTTTCTGCTCAATTTATTATTATTCCATTTAAGCCTATAATACCCTAATTAGATGCATATTATATCCATTTTGCAGATGAGAAAGGAAATGAAGCCAGGATTTGAAGCCTCAGGTGTCTTGTTCCAAGTCCTGAGCTATTGCCACTACTACATTATGCTACCAAAATAATTTGTTTCTACTACTACCTCGCGAGTGGTTCTCGTTATTTAGCCTGCTTCAGAATCACCTGGAAGACTTACTGAAACACGGAATGCTGGGCTCCACCCCCAGAGTTCCTAAATCAGCAGGTCTGGGGCGGGGATACACTTTTATAACCCTTGAGCAGGGCATCAGGCCCTTGACAGGCAAATGGTTCCTGTAGAAGTCGCCGAGTTAACCGTGGTTCTGCGTGGTCTGGAAGGCGGAGCCCCCAGCTCCCTCCCATTGCTCCTCTTACCTTTGCAGTACTTGAAGTGGTTTGTGTTAAATCTCTCTTGCGTTTTCGGACCAGCCTTCGGCGTCTATGAGTATGATACATTTTTTCTGCTGCAACCCAGGATTTGGGCTTATTATCAGGAGGAATGATGATTCCATACTCCCAGCCTGGAACAGAGTTTGTGAATGGTTATCCAAAAGAGATGCACTTGCCAGATTGCCAAATAAAGTTCCAGGAGTCATTCGGTCACTGTCTGCTCCCCAACATTCTCCACTGTCATGACTGAACGCCACTGCTCCTATCACTTTGCTGCCATCAGCCAAACTGAATACAGCCCTATTCCCCTGGATCCCTCTTCGAGAAGCTTCCTTTGTGGCCCTGGGGTTCTCCTCCATGTTTCTACTTCCAGTCACTCATGGTAATTGAGTGCATCTAAGAGTAAAGCACAATGCAAGAGGCATTTGGGGACAGTGATGAAGGGCGTGGCCTGTGTAGTCAACAGCCTGGCTTCAAATCCCTGCATCACCACATGGGGGCTGTTTACTTTTAAAGTTTCTTGCAAGTTAGTAAACCTGCTGATGGTCCAGTTTCCCCAGCAGAAAGGTAAAATATACCTTTTTCAAAAGAATTAATCAAAATAATGCATGCAAAGCACTAGGACCATGATTAGCATATAGTTTGCACTCAAAAAACATTAACTATTATTAAAAGGCCTGGTGTGTGCATCAAGATCATCAAGAAACTTATAATCTATTTGAAACCTTCCTTATCAATGTTAGCTCTTTCGTGTGTACTATTCCCTCTTGTAAGAAATTTAAAAGTCAAATTTCCTCTCTTGATAATTCTAAATGTTCTAGTTCGTTTAACTTTAGATTACTATTTGTAGAAAAGGATAAATATCGGACTTCCCTGGTGGCGCAGTGGTTAAGAATCTGCCTGCCAATGCAGGGGACACGGGTTCGAGCCCCGGTCTGGGAAGATCCCACATGCTGCAGAGCAACTAAGTCCGTGCGCCACAACTACTGACTGAGCCTGTGCTCTAGAGCCTGCGAGCCACAACTACTGAGCCCGCATGCCACAACTACTGAAGCTCGTGAGCCTGGAGCCCGTGCTCCACAACAAGAGAAGCCATGGCAATGAGAAGCCCGCGCACGGCAACAAAGAGTAGCCCCCGCTCACAGCAACTAGAGAAAGCCCACGCGCAGCAATGAAGACCCAACACAGCCAAAATAAATAAATAAAGTTTAAAAAGAAAAGGATAAATATCATTACCAGAAGCTATGTCAATAATCTGCATTACTGCTGAGTAGGGTGACTTTTAAGGCATTTTGTAGTTCTTCTTTCTGAGCTAGGGGGCCCCTGAGTGTGATGTTCCCAGGGAGGGTATGTCATGGTTAGACTAGAGAAGCTCCAAACTCCAGTCCCCTCCCAAATTCTCATTGGATCCCCGACATCTCAAAGTCCAGCCACCTGGCATCCCGTTACTTTGTATCTTTCATTCTTGACAGCCCCCCACCCTGCACCTGTCCAAGTACTTGCTTGTCCTTCAGATTTTGCGTCTGAATAGTCACAGGAAACACCACCTGACCTGGTCATCTTAGGCGAAGGGGCGTGAGACTCCTCCCTCCCAAGGAAACTTGACTTTAACCAAGGCATTGCTGGAGAGCCCCTGGTCAGGTAATAGGTCTGAAATGTTACCTCTCTCATCCACTGCACGATTAATGTCATAGACCCATGCATCATCTTCCCATTCCCAACCTGGAGGGCAAGTGAGCTCGCTGGGTGATGCTGTTTTATCACCGTTCTTAAAAAAAAAAAGAAGAGAAAGAAGCCATAGTGTGTTAAATAAGATGCAAAGGTGAGATAGAATTCCTCACACTTAACTATAGACTCACTCATTTCAATACCATCATACACATCAATCTTTCTCAGAAAAAGCCGTAATCTTTATTTATACACAATTGCTAAACAATAACTAGATTTTTAAAGAATACTTTCTGCTTCCACTATTAGGGAATATGTTATGTTAAACCACGGGAAATTGTTTTTGTAGGTCAAAAATGATCAAATGTAAGCTATTTCATATGGTTCAACTTAATATTATGAAATGACGCAACTCTTTATGAGGGGTTACACTGCAGAGAACCCATCAGAGATGGATAAAGCATGAAAAACACATGTCTTCAAGAATGGGGTAATGCTATAGGAGGTTGTAGATGCTAATCATGTAAGACTGAGCAAAGTTTACTTGAAATATTGACTTAAGTTCTGCATTAAAACTGATAGAGTTATGAAAAAAGTTCATAGTAAAGGAAATAAACGAGGTCCGTAAACATAGAAAAATAGTCAGCTTCACTTTAAGAGTGTGAAAACTGAAATAACAACAGGATACCATCTATTCATGTACTGACAAAGATTAACAAGTGGGAGGGTGAGTGTCTAGAAAAACAGCCCCCTATGCTATTGCTAGAAATATAAATTTGTACAACCTCTTTGAAAGTAGTTTGCCAATATTTGTCAAAATTTCATATGCATTGAAACCTTGACCAAGCCAACAGATGCCTCTCCTACAAAGTTTCATAAGTGAATAAGAATGTATGTATAGGGCTTCCCTGGTGGCGCAGTGGTTGAGAGTCCGCCTGCCGATGCAGGGGACACGGGTTCGTGCCCCGGTCCGGGAAGATCCCACATGCCGCGGAGCGGCTGGGCCCGTGAGCCATGGCCGCTGAGCCTGCGCGTCCGGAGCCTGTGCTCCGCAACGGGAGAGGCCACAACAGTGAGAGGCCCGTGTACCGCAAAAAAAAAAAAAAAAAAAAAAAAAAAAGAATGTATGTATAAGGATGTTCATTGTCACATTGTTTATAAAAAACAAAGACTGGGGGGAAAACCCCTAAATATCCAAAAGGAGAGGATTAGTTAAATAAATTATAGAGGGGTACATATAATAAAACACTCTGAGGAATTTTTTAAATGGCTCATAGATCTATATGTATTGATATCAAAAGATGTCCAAGATATATTACGTGAAAAATACAGAACTGTTCATACAACACAATTCTATTCAGGTGGGGGAAAAAAGAAGCTATATATTTGTATAGGAACAGAAAACTGCTATTAGTGGTTCAGTGGTTATCTCTGGGAGTGGGGGTGGGACATGGATCAGGGAGAAGAATTACTTTTAATTTCCTTTTATGCTGTTTGACTATTCTAAAGACATGAGCTTTCAATTTGTTATGATTTTAAAAACTAGTTCCATAATATAGTAAAAAAAATTTCACAACCCAGACTTTACCATGTACCAACATCTAGTTAAATAGGCCCCATGTCTTTCCTATAGGAATTAATTACAGATGTGCTTTGGAGGCTCCAGTTATAAAGGGAAGGCTTTAGGACATGAGATGGAGCAGAAGAGACCGGGCAGCCCCGTCTTGTGGTTGGTGATCCAGCGATGGTTTCTCCGAGCTCACGCAGGAGGGCTTATCCCCCGGAGCTGGAGCTGCACTCACCGCATCTGTGTAGGTGTCCTCTGCTGGCTTCCACTCGCCCCCGGGGTAGCGACTCTCGTTCTGATACAATTCATCTGTGAACTCTGTGTGACCCGCATCCGCCTCGGTCAGCAAGCTGAGGGACAGGAGGCTCACGTTACCAAAGGAGAAACATTACCAAAGGTGGTCACCGACCATCCCATCTATTTCCAATGGTGGGGAGACATCTATACCCTGGGGGTGGCCCCGGTTCCCTCCTCACCCTACCCCTTTGGGTTCTCCACTCCAAACTCTTCTTTGCACTAATAGCTTTTGACATTCCTTTGAAGAGGGGCCGCTGAAACAATGAGCCCTAAATTACAGAGAACTTCTCAAATCAGCAGAGTTGCTCCTGCCCAGTAATTAGGGTGGGGACTGGGTAAACAGCATTGTGGGCAGCTTCTTCTAGGGACCAGGCTTCTGTTTCTGTGTCAGGTCAGGGCCATTCAGCATTTTCTCAGCAAGACTCTTGGCTAACAGTTCAAAAAGATAAAGAGTCATCTTCCCTCTTTCCACCTATTTTAAAAAATGGAATGGAGACGGTCTCCTGGGGCCTAGTGTGGAAACTTTTACTCATGGCTTGCTTGGTCTACGTAACACAAACTGAAGGGAGGAGTTTACATTTTCTGGGTAGTTCCTAGGTAGGGATGACAGCCAAACCAGGTCATTTAAGACTCCAAAGTCCATTTGGGCACTTGAGAAATCCATACTGACTCCCTGCCATGCCAATTTTCCTCTTGGATTTGGAACTACTTTGACAACCCAGAGAAGAAAGTACAGAGGGTCCAACTTTGACTTAAGTCTTCTGCCAGGTATCCACTCAAGTGAGGTTTCTTTTTTCCTTTTACTGTCTCTACATCTTTCCCCTGCTGTATCCTCCCCTAGAATCAAGCACTGGAAAGAAATCAAAAAACAGAAAGTTCCCACCCTTTGTATCAATTGGGCTTGTCCCTCACTTCTCTGGGCCCCAGAGAAGGAGAACAGAACTGGCTGCCACCTCTGGGGTCCCATCCAGCTCAGACAGGCTTGACCTGCTTTTCCAGTGCCAATTCCCCTGGCCTTTCCCTGTCCTCACTAACCTTCCTTCCTTCTTTCCAATTCAAATCCCATTTCCCTTCCCCTCACCAGCAACCCCAACTCCAACCAAAGCAAGCTGTCATGGGTTAAAAGCAATCATGTTCAGACACTGGGTCTTAACAGACCAGACCCAGCACACTTCTTTCCCTCCTTCCCTAATCCTGTGTCATTATGGGAAACAAATGTGGACAGAGAGAGCAAACTCCAGTTTAAGGTCTTAAAATCCAATTTCACAAGCTTGTTTCCTCCAAACACAAGTACACTGCCCCGAGCTGGAGAAAAGAAGGCATTCTGGTTCTAGTGCTTTTGGCAACACATAGAAACCAGGCTTTGGTTTCCTCCAGACTCCAGGGGACACGTGCTTGCCCCCTGTACTGTTTCTTTCTTCCTGTTTAATAATAGCCTTTGACATATAATTCACATACCATACAATTCATCCACTTAAATGATGCCCTCTACTGTTTCGTGCAGACATTGCAGCGTAACAGTTGAGAGCTGGTTTTGGTGCCCAGGCTAGATTTGGGTTCTAGCCCTGTCTACACCACTCACCCACAGTCTGTGTGCCTTTGGACAAGTGACTCAATCCCTCTAAGGTCTCAGTTTCATCTGTAAGGTGGAGATACTGTTTTTTGTTGGGAGATAATTCTTTGTGAGTCTAAACACAGGCTCCATGACCTTTGTTACAGACTATCTTCTCAAGGATGTTTATATGAGGAACAACATAGAAGACATAGTGTTTCTCTCCAGAGCAAAGGGCCAGCATGCTCACTACCTACCCATTATAAAGGATTCAGGAGCCCCAAGCTCAGGGTTCCTTTCCTATTATACAATCCACTTCACGTGCAAGTGTCACCTGGCCCTCTTTGTGTCGCCCTGTGGGAACTGGGGCTTGGAGAACAGGAGCAAATGTTGATACTCTGGTACTACTATTTGCTGTGGGCAGTAGAGTCCTTTGTCTCTGCTTTAGGAGTCTTGTGTCTCCTGCCAACATCCACGAAACTGTGGCAGGTGACCTTGCTAGCTTGCAAGTAGGATGAAAATCTCAGACTCTTCATGATTTTTGACACTACCTATCTTGCAGGACTGCAATCCAGATTCAGTAAGATAATGCATATGTTTAGCCCACTGCTTCACACATTCCCATGTAATGAGTTCTCAATAGTGTTAGTACCAGGTGCTTTTTATACTTTTTTGTTTTATTATGGGACATTGACGACATGTCTCAAGTTTCTGTGAGTTTCTGTGGACTCACTTCTCCTCAGTGGGTGTGACGTAAACATGATCAAGAATGAGATGGGGAAGATTCACTTAGCAATTGCTAAGGAAAGACTTCATTACCATCCTTTTTTCTCAGAAAATGAAAAACTTACCTTTTTTCAGGATCAACTATCCAGTCTCCTTCCCATTCCCAGCCTTTTGGAGGCAAAAAGAATTCCCTCTTGAGTTTTATTTTTCCCGTGACATCAGAAAATTTATGACGACCCACTAATCCAGAAGTGCCCCATTTTCCAAACATAAGAGCTTGATTTTCATACTATTAAAAAGAAATTGGAGAAACATCATCAGGGAGCAAGAAATAAAGCCAACACATAAATTTTCAAGTCCATCTAGGACCTAGGCTAAACAATGAGGAAATGGAAAAGCTTTATATTCAGAAGGTATGGGCCCAAGTTGCACTGTTGCTGATTATGCAACTTCAGTAAATCATTCATCTTTCTGAGACTCAGTGTTCTCATCTGTAAACTGAGGATAATACTACCTTTCTCATAGGGTTGTTCTGAAGTTCAAATGTACAAATGATTGTGAAAGTGCTTTGTCAACACTGATATATCATGCTAGTTGTTTCTACCATTTTTTTCAATGGCTCCAAATAGTGCTCCGAACCTAATCTTTTAGATACCTACAAAAGTCCTCAATTTATGAACATGTAGTCTTCTAAAACTTTATTTATAAGTCTGCTGCCGAGAACTTGGGCACATTTCCCCACAGAAACAATATTATAATTAATGGTACATTTCCTGGGCAGCACAAAGGACCCATCTGAAACATGAAGGTCCTTTAGCACCCAGCTTTTATGTGGCCTAAAAATTCTGAACCTTCATCCCCTCTGGAGTATGGTGAGTAGACCAAGACCTTTCTGGAAGCAGGTTTTGTGGCAATGGCAGACCCAGGTTTACAGGGCATTCCTTTCTAAGACAGAATTTATAAAATCTACAATGGTCTGTTTTTCACTATGTCAACCATAAAGAGGGTTGAGGTTTGCCAGTGGTGACAGTCTCTGTTTGGGTCCAAGCTGATATCTTTGTTTGTCTGCTGATGAGCTCACTGAGAAGACGATTTGCATAAGCAGCAGGGGAGTTTTTGGCTGAAGGATGATGGAAGAAGTTTGGGCAGGGGCCTGATGAGGAAACTGGAGGTGTCTGAGGTGCTTCACGTGTGCTAATGGTCCCGCCCCACAGCTGCTAGTTAAAGGCCTCAAAGCCACACGAGGCTCCCATCTCCACTGCTGCTGCTGCCCTCTTGTCCATGCCAAGGTCCTCACCTGGATAATACTACGGCCATGCTGGCTTCCGAGTAGAAGTGGCAGGAACTGCTCCTCCACTCTGTGTCCTTGTCACTTGGAAACCAAAGAAGCCATGCATGTGCCCCCAAGTCTCACAGCCCCTTGTGCCTAAAGCTCAGAGCAATATCTAAGACAGCACTAGTGAGACCTCCAGAAATTTGGTGGGGGGGGGGGGGGAATTTTTGCAGAGAACTGAGGTCTGGTATTAGCCCAGGAAGGCAAGAACCAGTGAAATTTCCATTACTGTCATTAACGTGCCCCTTCTGGTACTCAGAGGCTGTTAGAATTTGGAGAAACTAGAGTCACGCAAAACAACTAAAATGGGTGGATCATTTCTACACCTGTTGAAACTAGAGTTTACTCTGTGCAAGGAAGGATCTGGAAGTGGGAAACAGAGGAAGGGTTGTTCCTTGCTCAGTGCTAGCTTCTCTGGGCCCCAGCCACAGAGCTGTAGGGCAGGTGGATGCCAAGAAATCCCACAGGAGGGCAGGAGCAAGCCCCTCCCACATGTGCTCTGATGCCCCCTCCACAGCACCCAGATGACTGACCATCAACATCTGTGACTCAGGGCCTCCCCTGAGGCCTCCAGCCCACCCTCTATTTCTCTCCAGTTGCACTTCAAAGCTTGCATCCTAAGGACTTTGTGTGTGTTTCCCATGGGTTTCACTGCTTCTCAAAGTGGACCGCAATGCCCCGTACCCACCCCGTACCCACTAGGGATTGCAGGTGCTAATCCCTAACTCAGCTACAGAATCACAGTCCTCCGGGTGGGATTCTTTTTAACAAGACACCCGGTTTTATTATTGTGATAGATTTTGAGATCCTTGAGGACCAGGCTTGGCTGCTTCATCATCTTCAGCCTCTGCCTCTGTACCCGCCATAAAGCCATCACTCCCTAAAAGCTTGGATGGGTGGATGGGTGGATGGATGAATTCTGTCACATTTATTTAACAAATATTTATAGGAGCCTACTATGTGCCAGGCACTGTTAAATTAAAAAAAGCAAAACTAAAAGATGGCCATGGGTTTTCTTGCCCAGTAAGCACATCAGAACCACAGTCCTAAACCAGTGGTCAGGCATCGTGGTGGGCAGCAGAAACACAATTACAAATTAGCTAGAATGAAGACAGTCTTCTCCGCAATTATTTGAGCATGAAGGCCTATCTGTAAAAGAATGGAGCTCATCTGAAAATTGTCAGAAGAGACCCACTGAATATATCTAATAAATTTACAACAATAAGTACTTTCAGTGAAAAAAATCCAACTAACGCCACTTTTAGCTGTAAAAGTTTGTGAAAATTATTTTCATTGGTTTAACTCTAATGAGATTTCTAATTAGCCAAATGGATTTTTAACTCAGTGAAGGATTTACAAATTATCTCTATTGTTTTTCAAGTATCCAGGCAGCATTTTCTTTGCCCTTGGGCAAACCCTTCTGAGGCTTCCCCAACTGAGGATTGAGTCTTCTGTGGTTTAAAGACTCCAGACACTTTGCTGTAGAGTAGAAATTAACACAATATTGTAAATCAACTATATTTTCAATTAAAAAAAAAAAACACTCCAGACCCCAAGCACGCTTCTCAAGGTCGGCACCTCTCAAGCATCCTCACTCCTGGGTTGCTTGTGTGTGAACCACTCTGGGGTGTCCCAATGTAGACCTCCAGTCAATCTTTCCCTACCCACTTCGTTAAGGGCCCTTGAATGTGGGGTTTTAGGTAGCGATTATGGTGGTGGCTGGTTTGACATCTGAATATTTTCCCTTAGGATGAAAAGTAAAGTACTCCCACACAAAGAGGAAAAGAGTGATGTCATTAAATGTTACCATTTCAGCAAAGACGGTGAATGTTCCTTCTGCAAAGCTATTGAACTTCTTCTCAACAGCACTTAAGCCCAGCCAGATGTTCACACGCAACTCCACAGGCACCTTTGGTCCATTGTTTTTTTCCTGTGGGTACTGTGAGATGCACAATAACATGACCCGTTATGCTGGGCACAGTACAGGCTGTGCATTAAGCTCAAAACAAAAGTAGACCGAACATCTAATCATTGTTTTCAGCAGTCTAACTTTGTTTGTGCAGTTAAAATATTTCCAAATGACCCTTCTGCAAAGATTAAAATAACAAGTAAAGCAGGAACCCCTGGGTGTCCCTGAGACCTTTTCAGGAGGCTCACAAGGTCAAACTATTTTCCTAATCATACTAGGATGTTACTTGCTTTTTTCACTGTATTGACATTTGCACTGATGGTGCAAAAGCAATGGTGGATAAAACTCCAAGCACTGTAGCAGGAATCAAGACAGTAACACCGAACTGCACTGGTAGTAACCGTTTTCTTCATCACTCTCAGTGAAGAAAACAAAATGCCAGTTTTACTTATTAATTACTTTGATAAAGCAGTAAAAACGGCTAATCCTAAATCGTGATCCCTGAACACGTCTTTTTAATATTTTGTGTGATGAAATTCTGCTGCATATTAGTGTATATTCTGAGAAAAAAACTTATGCAATTGAGCTGTGAACTCAACTAGCATTTTTTTTTTTTTTTTTTTTTTTTTTGCGGTACGTGGGCCTCTCACTGTTGTGGCCTCTCCTGTCGCAGAGCACAGGCTCCGGACGCGCAGGTTCAGCAGCCACGGCTCACGGGCCCAGCTGCTCCGCGGCATGTGGGATCCTCCCGGACCATGGCACGAACCTGTGTCCCCTGCATCGGCAGGTGGACTCTCAACCACTGCGCCACCAGGGAAGCCCTTTTTTTTTTAATAGAATACCTTTTCTTCCTGAAACAGTGATTGGCTGACAAATATGGTTATTCATACTTGGATATATGAGGCAGACATTTTCTTGAAAATAAACAAAGTGAGCCTGTCATTTCAAGGATAATAGGTGACTGTATTTTGTTGCAATGATAAAATTCAAGGTTTCAAGTTAAAATTAGAATTTTGGAAAATTTGTTTCTGTCTCGGTGGGTGAGCTTGATAACATCCCAATACATAAGGGCTTTTCTTATAAGTGATATCAGTGAATGTGATTTTTATTTATTTATTTATTTTTGGCTGCTTCGGGTCTTCATTGCTGTGCACGGGTTTTTCTCTAGTTGCAGTGAGTGGGGGCTACTCTGTCGTGGTGCGTGGGCTTCTCATTGCGGTGGCTTCTCTTGTTGCGGAGCACAGGCTCTAGGCGTGCGGGCTTCAGTAGTTGTGGCATGCAGGCTCAGTAGTTGTGGCTCAAGGGCTTAGTTGCTCTGTGGTATGTGGGATCTTCCCGGACCAGGGCTTGAACCCATGTCCCCTGCATTGGCAGGCGGATTCTTAACCACTGTGCCACCAAGGAAGTCCCAATGAATGTGATTTTTAAAAATATTGTATGATGAAATGTGTCAACATTAGGAAGATTTGCATAACTCAGTGAATCAATATTTTCCAAATGAATGCTTAATGTTACAAAATCATGCATGGCTAAAAGAGCCATTCAAAGTACAAGATAGACCAATGGATTTTAAGGTAGCAGAGAATGAAAAGTTCACTGATACACGTCAGATTCCACACTGCAATTAACCTTTTAAAAGCTACCACTTGAGTTTGGTATTGTATCAAAGATGAGTACCCATAATTATCTGAAAACGTTATTAAAATACTCCTCCCTTTTCCAAATACATATCTGTGTGAGGCCAGATTCTCTTCATGTACTTCAACCAAGCAACCTAGTCCATCGGACGAAATGTAGAAGCAGTTTTGAGAATCCAGTTATATTTCTGTGAAGCCAGGTTTGCAAAAATGCAAAACAGTATCACTCTGCTCTCTGATTTTTAAAAGGAAATCGTTATATTTTATAAAAATATATAGTTTATGTTAACCTATAATGGATTTATTGTTTATTTTAAAATATATTAATAAATACTTTTTAATGTCAGTTTTAATTTCTATTACAGTAAATATTGATAGATGTAACCCACATACACAAATGCTTTCTGGGGTCTCCAATGGCTTTTTTAAGAGTGAAAGGGGCCCTAAGACCAACAAAAAACCCACTGAATTAAATAACTCCCTAAACTGGATAATGAGTATTAACAAAATCAATAAATACATACAACATTCTCTTAAAAGCATTTTGCTGTTTTATCCACTGAGTTCGGAAACCTAATGCAGAGAATACCACTGCAGGCTGGACCCTCAGAGCTGCATTTAGCAAAGAAACACTGTGGTTAGGGCTCCACCCAAATTCCTGACACTCACATCTTCTAGGACCACAGCTTGCAGGGCTGGGAGGCAGCCTGTGACTGGCCAAAGGGAAAAGAGGGAAGCAGAAGGGGAGCTTCACCTGCCAAAGGCCCTCTCTACAGAGCTCTCCCACCCCCTGTGAAGTTTTATTTATTAATCAGTTTGCTTCCACGCACTGCTGAGGTCAATTATAATTGTGGTTCTATCTTAAGTAAAATTTATTCCACCAAGAGACACTTGAAAGAAGATAATCATTCTGGTTCTATTTTCACCCTCTTGATTAAAGAGCAAAATATCTCCCTGTTTTAAGAGAACACTCTCCCCTGACTGCTTTTTCTCCTTTTGAATTTTTTTCCTCTTCCTGAAATTCCAAGGAACTCGGCTGGAGTCTGGCAGGGAGAGGGATGAAAAACCTGCATCTGGCAACTATTTGGATCTCTTTGTTTCCATCCCCAGGCCCTCCTCTGGTTCTCCTTAAGCACATAAGAGAAGCTCTTAATCCAGGGTCCTGGGATGGATTTATGGGTTCTACAAAGCCCCTGAATTAGATGCAAAATATTGGATGCATCGGAGATGTGCATTCTTTTGGAAGAGAGGGCCAGTAGCTTTCATCAGGCTCTTAAAGGAGTCTAGGACTCCATAAAATGCCCAGAACCCCGGCCCTAAGATAGTAATTCTCAAATTTTTTCAATTTGAGGACCCATTTGGTTAGGGAATAGATTCCACAGACTATCTATATTACCTTCCCTTTTTTTTCTGCTTCCCAAACGCTCACTAGAAAGGAAGAGAGGCATTGCTTCACATTAGACATCAGAAGTGGAAAATCATTCCAGAAAGCAAAGCGTTCACAATGCCATATTAATATTAGTGTCACAGAGACTTCTATGGAAGCGTCCTTGTTTGAAGCCAGCAGACCTCAGGCTACTTTGGGAATTACCACCCTAGAGGAAGGGCCAGAAAAGGCTGAAATGGATCACAACTGCCCTATAGCCATTCAATGACTGGCAAATAATATAAATCAGCCCTTCTTGGGAATATGTGTTTTGCACTTAAGTATTTCACGTTACACAGTGACGAAGCCATACCTTCAGAAAGATGGTTTGGGTTTTCCCACAGTATTTCCCAGATGCGTTGTCACCACTGGTGGAGTATAACACCTGATGCGCGGGAATGCGTGCGTAGGCCAGTCTTTTCTCCCCCCGGATCATCCAGATGATGATGTCAGGCATGCTGTTCTGAGGCTGGTCATGTGAGTGGATGGAAAAGGAAGCAAAGCTATAGTTAGTCTAAGTGCAGAGACACCACAGACCCTGCAGGCTGGACCCTCAGGGCTCCATTTAGCAAAGAAACACTGTGGTTAGGGCTCTGCCCAAATTCCTGACTCTCACACCTTCCAGGACCACAGCTTGCAGGGCTGGGAGGCAGCCCGTGGCTGGCCAAAGGGAAAAGAGGAAGGGGAGCTTCACCTGCCAAAGGCCCTATCTACAGAGCTCTGAGAGGAATTTTGGAAAATACCCCCTTTTATCTCTCCCATCATTTGAAGAAAGCCATAGACAGCAGTCAAGGGGTTACAGGCTTCATGTATTTCATAGGACATAGAGCATCTCTACCTCACAATTTGATATTTTCCAAATATGAAATATTAACTTAGTGTTTCTAAACCTCTTTTATTCTGATTATAAAGGTGATATAATTTTACTATAAAAAAAACTTCGAAAGTACCAAAGCAGAAAGTAAAAAATAAAAATTTCCTGTAATCACATGTGTGTTTTTCAAATGTATTGCTATCCACAAATATATTACTACCCACCCTCCACCCCCCACCTTTGAAGGTCAGTAGGAAGGGTCTTCTACTCCCTTGTTCTTCCAACCCACAGAGGTCAATGGCAGCCAACATTTATCCAGCACTCACTGTGAGCCCCTCGCTGTGTGCCCCACGCTGTGCTAAGGCCTTTACACTCTTCACCTTCTTTAATCTTCATAAAGCAATGCTGTGTTTTATCTCCATTTAATATATGGGGAACTGGGGCTTAGAAAGGTTGAGTACCTTGCCCAAGGTTAAACATGGTAGATCTGGGAATCAAAGCCAGGTCTTCCCAATCCCAAACAAAAGTACTACACAGATCTGCTACTATATCACTCTCACTGAAATATTCTGATTGTACCATGACACTGGTAATGATTTGTCCACTATGAAGACTTTTCTAGGACAACCAACTCAAAATTCTTCTGCCCTGACCTCAATGATGCATCCATTAGCACCTCGGCCCAGTAATGCCTTGAGTTCACCATGCTTTAGATCTGCTCAATATGCAAGATAACGCGCTAGATTTTCCTACTACCATCTCTATCCCTGGTGCCCTTCTACAGAATCCCTCCTCCATGTCAAGTGTAGCTTAAAAGCCTTACCTCTTCAGTCAGCTGCATTAATTTATCGAGCCAGTCCTCGATTTCTGCCAATGTGGGCTTCACCTCTGTGGCCTCAGACCTCATCCTCACAGCCGCCTCATGTATCTGGGAGAGAGCTCTGGATCGCAGCTTTTGGATGTGATTATCAAGAACTGTGACATTAGGTTTTCCTTCCATGAGAGGCAACGTGTATCTAAAAAAGGAAAAAGAACCAGAGAATATGCAGAAGAGCTTGCTAGGCTTCAGGACGGTCAAGTTCATTTACGGTTGGTTTCCATCTCACAAACCACATCCATTTCCTAATAGACTTCACAAAGTGTGACCAGGTTTAAGCTGAGGGTGAGTGTATGTAGCTTTAAGAGCAGACCTGCCAGACAGACTCTCCTAACTCTCATGGGGAATGCAGGGGGATGGAAATTCCAAAGCAATTCCTTGGGTTGGACCCAAGGCCCATGGAGTCACTGGGAAGAAGATGGAAACAGTAGCAGCAGTTGGGAGGAACTGGCCTTCCCTTCTTTTGCTTCCTATGATCACTGTACAGACCCACAAAATGAAGGAGAAGAATGGACATTAGAGATCATTTAGCGGAAGGCTTCTTAACCTAGGGTGCTTAGAGATCATTTAGCGGAAGGCTTCTTAACCTAGGGCCCATGCACCCCTAGGCAGTCTGCAGGTGGGCCTCTGGAGGTCTGTGAATCCCTGGAACTTATAAAGAAAAGGGTCTGTGTTGACATGCAGTGTGACATCATGATGAAGATGACATCATGATGAAGAACACAGGCTTTGGAGCTGACTATCTGGGTAAAAATCCTGGCTCCACCATTTACTAGTTCTGTGATCTTGACCAATTACTTAATCTCTTGTTTTCCTATCTTCAAATGTGGGAAAATAATAACTACCTTTTAGGGGTGTGGTGAGAAGTAAATGAATTAATATATGGGGAGCCTTTAGAGCAATGCCTATCGCATAGTAAAGTCTCAATGATGTTGCCATCATCATTGTCATCATCTCATCAGGTACTCAGAGGGGTCCACTACCTCCCCAAAACGTTAAGAACCACTTGTGTAGGTCAAGCTCCCACTAGAACAGCTGAGCTGGAGCCAGGATTAGACTTTTTCTGCCGGGGCCCCCCTCTCACAAGGGCTGCTGATGGGGTCACACGGTGAGGATGTCACCTATTCCAGCAAATTCTGCTCACATTGTTTCTACCTAGAATTTTCATTGGTTAGAATTTTACCCGGCTTTTTTTTTTTTTTTTTAATATTTATTTATTAACTTATTTGGCCACACCAGGTCATAGTTGTGGCACTTGGGATCTTCGCTGCAGCATGCAGGATCTTTTTAGTTGCAGCATGTGGACTTCTCAGTTGCGGCATGCATGTGGGATCTAGTTCCCTGACCAGGGATCGAACCTGGGCCCCTTGCATTGGGAGCAAGGAGTCTTACCCACTGGACCACCAGGGAAGAACCTTACCCAGCTTCTTAAATGAAGGAAATCCTATATGACTTCCCTTAAACACAAATTTCCTAAAATTAAAAAGTGCCCAATTGGATTCTTCAAAAACCGATTATTCAAAAACAGTATAAATAGATATCTCTTAAAATTAACAGGCATTTTCTACATGAAAAGTATTACCAAATGTCTTTGTTTGGTTGCATTGGTAATTATGGCAATGCATTGGAAGGGTTAAGTCCCTGAAATGATTCTTTGAGGCAAAAATATAGACAGAAGCTGCTAGCTCAGAGGTCACACATAAGACCTTCAACAAATAGATGCTGATGGTGGGAAACATGTAGCGGGAAAAGAAGTTATGCTAATAAACCCAACTTTGGGCCTCAGATGGGTCATTTCACCTCCTTGGGCCTCTGTTTTCTCATCTATAAAATAAGGGGACTGGAAGAAATGACCTCTTGGGACCCAGATATAAATTCTCTGAATTTAAACAAGCACCCAGCAATACTTTGATCTCAGCTGCATGACAGTTACCTAGCTAAACCACTAGAGGGCACAAGAAGACTGGGAGACTTTGGGTTAGGAGCTTGGGGTGGGGGGTACGGGGTGCTGGACAGCCCTGGTTCCTGCTGCTGGTTAGAAGTATTGAATATGGTTTTCTTTTGGAACTTCCCTGACCACTGCTCTATTGGCCAACATTTAAAATGAGTTTAGAATTATCGCTTCCCCCTTTGATTTACAAATACCCTGAGATCTGAGCAGTTACCCTAAGTCACAGTTAGGAAAGGTTCTCTGGCTTGGGTCGAAGTTTTTGGCTTCACCTAAGGGAGGCTTGGCCAGAGTACTCATTAGGCATCCAGTAAAAGAGCGAGTAAAAAGGCTGTTGCTAAAATTGTGTTTATGAATTCGCAACACTGTTCTAAATGGTAATATCAATGCCCCACCCCCAGATCCCATTTTCTATGGGAGCCAGGAGTCACCTTTCTTGGGGCGGTGGGCACACAAGGACCGCTGGGAGGCAGATCAGCTCCCTCCCCGCTTCCCCACCCCCTGCAGGAGGCTGCACTGGGACTATTTCCTGGAGTGGGACCTCAGCCTCCCTCAGCTGCTTTAGAACTGGCACCAGATCGGAAAGTGGAGCTTTTCCTGCTGGTGATTCAGAGACTCTTCCAGTGACAGCCTTTTGAGAAGCTTGACTGATTCAAATTCATTTTTCAGGCAAACACTAGAAAATTCTAGAGACTCTTCAGGCCTTATAGTTTAAGGGAGGTGAGCACGGCTGGGAATTCTAAAGTACGAACAAGATCACTATACCTTGTGTCTTCTATTACTTCATCGATCAGCTTCAACCACATTTCTGCCAACTGGTTTGCGGGAATTTTACCTTGTATCCCTGATTTTAGAGCCTCTATTTTTGATTGCTAAAGAATTTGGAAAGGGAGGAAATGATTGGTAATTGTGCATTATACCTGGTAAAACTTTCATTGTCAAGAAAAAATACACAAGAGGACTTAACAGAAAAATGAAAAGCTTTTTTCTTTTACATTTAATAACGCTCACCATAGCTCAACACTATTTTTCTTCAAAATGCAATCAACACTGATACATATATTTAAGTAATAAGAAAGATTTTCATATAGCTTTGACCTTTGAAACCATGGAAATTTTAAGTATTCAAAAGCAAATAAAAGAAAAACCAACAAGGATGGGGGAAGGAACTCTAAAATGGAATGTAAAACAGAAAAAAGGGAACCTAACTATATTTCACATGAATAACATAACTACACTGAGTAACCCAAGTAACTTTTGAGCACAATGTTTTTACTATATTCCCTTAGTTTGAAGGAAAGAACCATAAACATATCAAACTCTAAATAGCTTTGTTTTTTGCGGTACTTCACCTATGGATTTTAGGATTAAATTAATGAGTAAATATATCGAGGAAAAAGGAAGCCAGGTTTCTCACTGTTGGAGAAGGGAGTTGTAAATACAGAAAGAGTGAAGGCTAGAATAAACCCCATGATGTTAGAATGGAATTGGGGTTATCCTTATAAACTCATTGCATTCAGTATGTTGAGAGATATAGAAATAAACATACATATGTATATACATATGTGTTCTCATGCAAGTTTGTCTGCTGAGAAGGCCTAGAAGCAACGACATCTCAGTAGTGGTGAGCACTCCAATACCCAGACTTTGTTCTTCACATTCCATTCCTATTAAAAGGAACCAGGGCTCCTTGGAGAAATGGTGATTCCAGGGTTGGGATACAGAAAGTACAAGATAAGCTCAGGACAGATTATTCAGAGAGGCTGACGGAGAGCCCACCATGATCCCCAAAAGTCTGATCATGGAAATCCACTGTCCTATCCAGATTAGTATGGCATTAGGACAGCTTGGTCAATGAAGAGAGCTGATGAGAAGAACAAAGATGAAAAATGCTGAATACCCAAAACATAATTAGAATAGAGGTGTGACCAATTCTCTACCAAGTCCTTTGAGATGGAGATTGGAAATTAATACCACAACCACAATGCATATCAATTGTAGCTCTGTTAGGTAAACAATTGTGCTTAAGTTAAATGTATAACTCTCCTTCAATATTGTCTTTAAAACATAAAACAATATTTTCAGATTTTGCCATGGGGTCTTAGAACAAGTATATTCCAGGAACCCCAAATGTCATGGTCCAACCCTGACAGGTTGGATCTCAGAAAAATTAATATTCATGTAATGTGGAAATCAAAACACTAATACCAGATGGATTTTATCAGTACCTGATAGAAATAACTTAGTATCTTTGACTTAATTAGAAATATCCCAACCACGTTCTTCTTCTCATCAATGTCAACTAGAAGGATAATCAAAGATATCACATCTATGCAAGTTCCCACCAGAGGGAACCCCCCCCAACCTCCAAACAAGGAAGTCCACTGAGCCCACTTCTTCCCACAGTAGAGATTCTTACTGCTTTGATAGCAAAGCTCTAAGGGTTGCATGTTTCTACTGTAATGAACCACTCTCCACACCATACTTCACATACAAATTGTGGCAGAAACTGTGAGTTGTCCCCCTACTTCAACATCCATCCTCTCTTTTCCACAGTGAGACAACTTGCACCTGGACATATGCCTGCCCAGGCATAAGACTGTATTTCCCAACTCCCTTGTAGTAAGAGGCGGTTGTATGACTGGATTCTGGCCAGTGGAAAATGAGTAGAAATCAAGCCTGTGACGTCTGAGTGTTTCCCTTGAAGGAAAAGGCCTGTGTCATCTTCTCCCCCTCTTTTCCCCTTCCTTCAGGCTGAAGGGTCGGGGTAGTGGTGAGCTGCCTCTCCCATGCAGACTATGACAACTCCTTAGCGATAGCAGAGCAACAAGGGGGAAAAAGCCTGGGTGCCTAACACCACTGAACTTCCATACCAGCCTTGGATTACCTACCTCAACTGTTATTAAAGAAATAGCTTTCATCTTGCTTACCATTATTGAGGTCTTGTGGTACAGTGGCCTAACCTGCATTCTAAGTAACACATAATTCACTCTGTTCGATGAAAAGGAAAGGCAGAAAAGATAAACTCACCAGCCGTTCTGCCATGACTAGTAGCATGTTCACTGCATCCAGGCGATGACTAATATCCTCCCAGTATGAAGTCAGTGTGACAACTGGCTTTGTGTGGGCCCAAGGCAAGTAATAATAGTAGTTCCCTGGTGTAGAACATTGAGGGTCAGTGAACACTGGACACTTAAAATCAACAACACGTTTACTGAAAAGATGTGCAAACCGGACTGCTTGGGTAATCATAGGCCTGGGGGGGTGTGGTTTGGGGTGGTCTGGTTCTTTCATTTTATTTAATTAAGCAACTGAGGAATAAATAGAAAGTTCTTATTCATTTAGCCTGCTTTGAAAATCTCTACAAGACCCTAGTGAACCTAGTACAATGATCTCAGGATCTTTTGGTAATTCAGGACCATGTGTCTGAGCATCACTGATAATTACATAACACAGCAGAAAAAAATAGAGCATAGGAGATTAGACTATACATGTTGTCCCTGAAAACTGTTATTCTAAATAAATATTTTTGTTGGAAGTGGGACAAGAAAAAAGAATTTTCTAGTTTTTTAAAAGCCTTAGCTAGATACATGGAATTTGATATTACTAAGAGCCTTACAGTAATTAAGAATTATTAGCCAACATTTTCTAGCACATTTTATATTTTAACACTACTTGTACAAAAATTAGGTAAAAACTATGGTGACAACCGTTGGGGCATTTGATCAGAATTTCTCTCTCTCTTCTCTATACTCTCCAACCATTTGTCGATACCTTTATAAGGGCACTCTCATACTCTGCCTTCTATTATGATTTATTTTATACACTACAATGTAAGCTCCTTAAAAGCAGGGACTGTTTCTCATTTATCTTTGTTCAAATACAGCTATTTAATCCTCATGGCAACTCTGGAGAAGATGAAGAAACTGAGGGTTAGAATGAAGTGATATGGCTACGGTCATAGTGCTGGGAAGTAATGGAGCCAAGACCAGAAGCTTGATTTTCCATCCACTCCAACTACTCAATCTAAGTGATTTGGGGCCTGGCAGGGCAGAAGCTGCTTGGGGGAAGGCTCAGTGTTCAGCTAGTTGCCCTCTTGTGACTTTACAAACACAGCAAGTGTTAAAGTTGGGCATGGGAGGGGGCATTGGAGTACAGCCAAGGGTCTGCAGCTTCTAGGGTCTGACCATTCTTGAAGGTGCCTGAACTCCAGCCACCTCTCCTCCCCATTCAGCCTTTCCCGTTCCACTAAGCATATGCTGGGGATAATGGCTGCCAGAGGGAGAATACACTGCATGCTTCTCATCCTGTGGTGTACCCGCTGTAAATGTGTACAGGAGAGAACGGCCAGTGTCAGTCTTACCATCAAACACGGCACGGCTGTATTGAGTGCTTGATGCCAAAGGCTTACAGGTCGTGTCAAACTTGTTGCCATAGTTCCCAATGCTGACTTCAAACTGAATGGCCTCGCCAACGTCTTGCAACATGGTGGCCGAATGGAACACAGCAGACAGGCTGTACTTCCGCCTTCGCTGATATTTCTACAAAGTATGAGCAGACATAAGGCTCAGAGAAACTCCTTTTGCTCTTGTTTACATGTGGAATTCTAGTAGTTGTAATTCTAACCGTAATAATTAGTGTTGAGTTAAATGCCAGTGGAGAATGTTCTTGGATCTAGCAGTTCCCCCTGTACTCAAACAAGTGGGCAAAGACAGAAGTACCAGGATGTTCATTGCAGAGTTGATTGAAATAGAGAAAAAAATGAAAACAATACAAATGTTTAACAACAGGCCACTGGTTAAGCAAATTATTTTACATCCATAAAACGGAATGAAAGTTCATAAAAAGGCTTAGGTAGATTCATATGTACAAACATGGAAAAAAGGTATATTTGTAACTGAACCCATTAAATATATATTTTAATACTGGCATATGCACAAAGAAAGTCTGGAAGAATATAAATCAAATTGTTAACAGAAGTTATGTTGGGGAAGGTAGAGAGATTATGGCTAACTTTACTGTCTAACTTATACATTTCTAGCAGTTTGAATTGTTTTAAGTATTAATTTTCTAATCAGAAACAATTAAGACTTTTAGGACTTCCCTGGTGGTGCAGTGGTTAAGAACCCGCCTGCCAGTGTAGGGGACACGGGTTCGAGCCCTGGTCAGAGAAGATCCCATATGCCGTGGAGCAACTAAGCCTGAGTGCCACAACTACTGAGCCTGCACTCTAGAGCCTGTGAGCCACAACTACCGAGCCCACGCGCCACAACTACTGAAGCCCATGCGCCTAGAGCCCGTGCTCCGCAACAAGAGAAGCCACCACAAAGAGAAGCCCGTGCACCGCAACGAAGAGTAGCCCCTGCTTGCCACAACTAGCGAAGAGCCCACGCGCAGCAACGAAGACCCAACGCAGCCAAAAATAAATAAATTTATTAAGGAAAAAAATGACTTTTACTGTCAGAGTCTCTTCAGCAAGTGGTGTTGGGAAAGCTGGACAGCCACATGTAAATCAATGAAGTTAGAACACATCCTCACACCATACACAAAAATAAACTCAAAATGGCTTAAAGACTTAAATATAAGAAATGACACCATAACACTTCTAGAAAAGAACATATGCAAAACATCCTCTGACATAAATCCTAGCAACATTTTCTTAGGTCAGTCTCCCAAGGCAATAGAAATAAAAGCAAAAATAAACAAATGAGAACTAATTAAACTTACAAGCTTACAGCAAAGGAAACCATAAACAAAACAAAAAGACAACCTATAGACTGGGAGAAAATATCTGCAAGCAATGCAACTGACAAGGGCTTAATTTCCAAACTATACAAACAGTTCATACAACTCAATAACAAAAAAAAAGCGAACAACCCAATCAAAAAATGGGCAGAAGACCTAAATAGACATTTCTCCAAAGAAGACATACAGATGGCCAATAGGCACATGAAAAGATGCTCAAATTGCTAATTATCAGAGAAATGCAAATCAAAACTACCATGACATATCACCTCACACTGGTCAAAACGGCTATCATTAAAAACTCTACAAATAGTAAATGCCAAAGAGGGTATAGAGAAAAGGGAACCCTCCTACACTGTTGGAGGGAATGTAAATTGGTACGCCCATTATGGAAAACAGTATGGAGATTCCTCAAAAAACTAAAAAAAAGAGTTGCCATATGATCCAGCAATCCCACTCTGTCATATATCCGGAGAAAACTCTAATTCAAAACGATACACGCACACCAATGTTCACAGCAGCACCGTTTACAACAGCCAAGACATGAGCAAACTAAGTGTCCGTCAACGGATGGATGGATAAAGATGTGGTACATATATACACCATAGCCATAAAATACTACTACTCAGCCATAAAAAAGAATGAAATAACGCCATTTGCAGCAACATGGATGCAACTAGAGATTAGCATACTAAGTGAAGCAAGTCAAAAAGAGAAAGACAAATATCATATAACACTTATATGTGGCATCTAAAATATGATACAAATGAACTTATTTACAAAGCAGAAACAGACTCACAGACATAGAAAACAAACTTATGGTTACCAAAGGGGAAAGGGGAGGGGGGATAAGTTAGGAGTTTAAGATAAGCATATACAAACTACTATATACAAAATAGATAAACAACAAGGTCCTACTGTATAGCACAGGGAACTATATTCAATATCCTATAATAAACCATAATGGAAAAGAATAAGAAAAAAATATGTATATGTATAACTGAATCACTTTGCTGTTCACCAGAAACTAACACAACACTGTAAATGAACTATATTTCAATTGGAAAAAGAAAAAAAAGACTTTTACTGTCAGATTTAAAAATAAATGAAATTAGGTACACTTATTTTTCTGAAATAGAGATCAAACATTGTTCCTTTCTTTTTAAAATTTATTTTGTATTTTTAAATTTTTTTATTGACGTATAATTAACTTACAATATTTTAGTAGTTTCCAGTGTACAACCTAGTGATTTGATATTTTTATACCTTACAAAATGATCTAATTACCATAAAGTTATTACAATATTATTGACTGTATTCCCTATGCTGTCCATTACATCCCTGTGACATTTATTTTATAACTGGAAATTTGTAGCTCTTAATCTCCTTCACCTTTTCACCCATCCCCCCACACCCCTCCCCTCTGGCAACCACCAGTTTGTTCTCTGTATCTGTGAGTCTGTTTCTGTTTTGTTATGTTTGTTCACTTGTTTTGTTTTTTAGATTCTACATGTAAGTGGAAGTGCTCTTTTTATAGAGTACAGCCAGAAGGAAGACAAGGAGATTGTTTGACTGGCTGCAGCTTAAGTGGTGGCATTATTTGGGAAAGTTCACTTGGCTATTTGTGATTTGTTGTCCTTTGCTTTTGATTTCTTAATCTTGAGATATTGCCAGGCCTAGGTTTTGGTTGCTTACGTAGGCTGCCAAGACTTTAGAGCCACCACCATCTAATGGTCTCCTTGTTTAATTAACAGTGTGTATACACTACATTTTTGTTCATCCATTCAAAAAATCAGTGGATTCATGGTTGCTTCCACATTTTGGCTACTGTGAATGGTGCTGCTATGATCGTGACTGTACAGATATCCATTTGAGTCCCTGCTTTAAATTCTTTTGGGTATATACCCAGCAGTGAATTGCTGGATCATATGGTAGTTCTATTTTAAACTTCCTGAGGACCATTTTAAGAACATCTGACAGTGACTGCAGTTTGCTGTCTTAAAGCAGCGGTCCCCAACCTTTTTGGTACCAGGGATCGGTTTTGTGGAAGACAGTTTTTCCACGGACGGGGCGGGAGGGGGACACGGATGGTTCAGGTGGTAATGTGAGCAATGGGGAGCAGCAGATGAAGCTTTGCTCACCTGCCGCTCACCTCCTGCTGTGCGGCCCGGTACTGGTCCGTGGCCCGGGGGTTGGGGACCCCTGTCTCAAAGAACCTTGGGGAGAGAGATCAAGATGGTGGAGGAGTAGGACATGAAGCTCACTGCCTCCCACAAATGCATCAGAAATACATCTACATATGGAACAATTTTAACAGAATATCTACTGAATGCTGGCAGAAGACCTTAGACCTCTGAAAGGGCAAGAAAATCTCCATGTAACCAGGTAGGACCAAAAAAAAAAAGAAAAAAAATGAAAGTGAGAAAGGAATTGGGATGGGACCTGCACCCTTGGCAGGGAGCTGTGAAAGAGGCAATGTTCCTGCACCCTGGGAAGTCCCCTCACCAGTGAAGAGATCAGCTGGGACAGAGGAGGAGCTTTGGAGCCTCAGAGGGGAATGCAGCAACTGGTTTGCAGCAGCTAGAATGGAGAGATACCTGCACAGGCAGTCAGTGCCATCACTCTGCACTCCCTAGCCTAAGATCCCTAAAACAGAGATTAAAATAACAATAGAAAAAAATCAATAAAACCAAGAGCTGATTCTTTGAAAGGGTAAACAAGATTGATACACCTCCAGCCAGGCTCACCAAGAAGAAAAGAGAGAGAACTCAAAATAAGAAATGGAAAAGGAGACATAACAACCAATACTGCAGAAATACAAAAAACCGTAAGGGAATACTATGAACAATTATATGCCAACAAATTCAACAACCCAGAAGAAATGGACAAGTTTCTAGAAACATACAGCCCACCAAAACTGTATCAAGAAGAAATAGATAATTTGAACAGATCACTAGAGGTGAAATAGAATCTGTAATTTAAAAATAACTCCCTACGAAGTGTGAAGTCCCTGTGAAGTCCAAGAGGGCTTCACAGGTGAATTCTACCAAACATACAAAGAAGAACTTATACCAATCCTTCTCAAACTCTTCCAAAAAACTGAAGAGGAGAGGATACCCCCAAAGACATTCTATGAAGCCAACACCACCCTGACACCAAAACCAGACAAAGATACCACCAAAAAAGAAAATTACAGGCCAATATCTTTGATGCATATAGATGCAAAAATTCTCAACAATGTATTAGCAAACCAAATCCAACAACACATAAAAAAGATCAAACACCACAACCAAGTGGGATTCATCCCAAGTTCACATGGATGGTTCAACATATGCAAATCAATCAATGTGATATACCACATAAACAAAAGAAAAGACAAAAACCACATGATCATCTCAATAGATGCAGAAAAAGCATTTGACAAAATTCAACATCCATTCACGACAAAAAAAACTCTTGCCAAAGTGGGTATAGAGGGAACATATCTCACCATAATAAAAGCTATTTATGACAAACCCACAGCCAATATAATACTCAACAGTGAAATGCTGAAAGCCTTCCCACTAAAATCTGGAACAAGACAAGGATGCCCACTCTCACCTCTTCTATTCAACATAGTATTTGAAGTCCTAGCCATAGCAATCAGATAAGAAAAAGAAATAAAAGGTATCCAAATTGGAAGGGAAGAGGTAAAATTGTTATTATATGCAGATGACATTATTCTATATATAGACAACCCTAAGGACTCCACACAAAAACTAACAGAACTGACAAACAAATTCAGCAAGGTAGCAGGATATAAGATTAACATACAGAAATCGGTTGCATTTTTTTACACTGATAATGACATCTCAGAAAGGGAATGTAAAAAACAATACTTTTCAAAATCGCACCCCCCAAAATAAAATGCTTAAGAATAAACCTGACCAAGGAGATGAAAGACTTATATGCTGAGAACTATTAAACATTAATAGGGACTTCCCTGGTGGTGCAGTGGTTAAGAATCCACCTGCCAACTCAGGGGACATGGGTTCAAGCCCGGGTCCAGGAAGATCTCACATGCCGCGGAACAATTAAGCCCGTGTGCCACAACTACTGAGCCTGCACTCTAGAGCCTGTGAGCCACAGCTACTGAGCACACATGCCACAACTACTGAAGCCCACACTCCTAGAGCCTGTGCTCCACAACAAGAGAAGCCACCGCAATGAGAAGCTCGTGCACCGCACGAAGAGTAGCCCCTGCTTGTTGCAACTAGAGAAAGCCCGCATGCATCAACGAAGACCCAACACAGCCAAAAATAAATAAAAAATAATTTATTTTAAAAAACCCAACATTAATAAAGGAAATTGAAGATGATGCAAAGAAATGGAAAGATATCCCATGCTGTTGGGTTGGAAGAATTAATATTGTTAAAATGTCCATACTATGCAAAGCAACCTACAGATTTAACGCAATCCCTATCAAATTACCCAGGACACTTTTCACAGAACTAGAATAATCATAAAATTTATATGGAACCATAGAAGACTCAGAATTGCCAAAGCAATCCTGAAGAAAAAGAACAAAGCAGGAGGCATAACCCTCCCAGACTTCAGACAATACTACAAAGCTACAGTAATCAAAACAGCATGGTATTGGCACAAAAACAGACATGGATCAATGGAACAGAATAGAGAGCCCAGAAATAAACTCACATACCTTTGGTCAATTAATCTTTGACACAGGAGGCAAGAATATACAATGGGAAGAAGTCTCTTCATCAAGTGGTGTTGGGAAAGTTGGACGGCCGCATGTAAATCGATGAAGTTAGAACACACCCTCTCACCATACACAAAAATAAACTCAAAATAGTTTAAAGATTTAAATATAAGACATGACACCATAAAACTCCTAGAAGAGCTCCTAGGGAACTCCCTGGAATCCCAGAGGTTAGTACTCCACGCTTCCATTGCAAGGGGCATGGGTTTGATCCCTGGTCAGGGAACTAAGATCCTGCAAGCCACACAGCATGGGCAAAAGAAAAAGAGCAGATCCTAGACAAAACATTCTCTGACATAAATCATACCAATGTTTTCTTAGGTCAGTCTCCCAAGGCAATAGAAATAAAAATGAAAATAAACAAATGGGACCTAATCAAAGCTTTACTAGCTTTTGCACACCAAAGGAAACCATAAAAAAAAAAAGAAAAAAAGAAAGAAAGAAAAAAGAAAAGACAACCTACAGAATGGGAGAAAAATATCTGTAAATGATGCAATTGACAAGGGCCTAATTTACAAAATATACAAACAGCTCATACAACTCAACAAAAAAGCAAACAACCCAATCAAAAAATGGGCAGAAGACCCAAATAGACATTTCCAAAGAAGAAATACAAATGGCCAATAGGCACATGAAAAGATGCTCAAATTTGCTAATTATCAGAGAAATGCAAATCAAAACTACAATGAAGTACCACCTCACACTGGTCAGAATGGCCATCATTAAAAACTCTACAAATAGGGCTTCCCTGGTGGCACAGTGGTTGAGAATCCGCCTGCCGATGAAGGGGACACGGGTTCGTGCCCCGGTCCGGGAAGATCCCACATGCCGCGGAGCGGATAGGCCCGTGAGCCATGGCCACTGAGCCTGCGCGTCCGGAGCCTGTGCTCCGCAACAGGAGAGGCCAAAGCAGTGAGAGGCCCGCGTACCGCAAAAAAAAAAAAAAAAAAAAAACTCTACAAATAATAAATGCTGGAGAGGATGTGGAGAAAAGGGAACCCTCCTACACTGTTGGTGAGAAAGTAAGTTGGTAGAGGCACTATGGAAAACAGTATAGAGGTTCCTCAGAAAACTAAAAATAGAATTGCCATATGATCCAGCAATCCCACTGCTGGGCATATATTCAGACAAAACTCTAATCCAAAAAGACACATGCTCCCCTATGTTCATAGCAGCACTAATCACAATAGCCAAGACATGGAAACAACCTAAATGTCCATCAACAAATGAATGGATAAAGAAGATGTGGTACATATATACAAAGGAATACTACTCAGCCATAAAAAAGAACGAAATAATGCCATTTGCAACAACATGGATGCAACTAGAGATTATCATACTAAGTGAAGTCAGAAAAAGAAAGACAAATACGATATGATATCACTTATATGCGGAATGTAAAATATGACACAAATGAACCTATCTACGAAACAGAAACAGACTCATGGACATAGAGAACAGACGTGGTTGCCAAGGGGTAGGGGGTTGGGAGATGAAGGAGTGGGAGATTGGGTTTAGCAGATATAAACTATTATATATGGAATGGATAAATGACATAAATATATGTCCTACTGTATAGCACAGAGAACTATATTCAGTATCCTATGATAAACCATAATGGAAAAGAATATTAAAATGAATATATATATACATAACTGAATCACTTTGCTGTACAGCAAAAATTAACACAACACTGTAAATCAACTATACTTCAATAAAAAAAAATACCTTGGGATATCCCACTATTACAAAATCTCCATTTTAGTTAAAGAAATTTTTGACATAGTACAATTGAAACCTCCCATAGGATTTCATTAGAAACACCTAAGTGTCAATCTTTTTTTGAAAGACTTTCTAAAATACTGATTTGCAACCTTAGCTGCAAATTGGATCACCCAAAGAGCTTTTATATATATATATATATTTATATATATTTATATTTATATCTGGGCCCCATCTTCCGGAGATTCTGCCCGGGCATTTCAATTTGAAAAACTTCCCTACCTTAGTCTGCTGTCACTTTGGTAGAGAGGGGCTTGAGGGACTTTTGTCACTTGTCAGGAGTCCCCTTAACTACCCACAACTAAGCCCCCTGAACTATCCATGGTTCAGAAATGCTGTGGAAATTTGAGGTTTGGTTTAAATTACTGCATGAAAATTACAAAGTAGGAAGTTATTTGTATTAATCAGACCTTATATATACAGCGTAACTTCTTTGTAAACCATCTAGGATGATATCAGAGAAGGGAAGGAGCAAAAATATGAAACGTAATTTGGGGCCTAAGTCAGGGCCCAGAAAATACGAACAGTATTTAAGCCAGAGCTGCCTGTTACTGCAGAAAAGAACGAAGGCACGTCAAGAGGTGCTGCAGAAAGGCGGGGATACCGCCTCTGGCCAGGCTGGCTCTGCCCTGCACACCTCCACACGGCCAGGGTTCCATTAGATCTCCCTGGATTTCCCCACGCAGAACTCACAGTCACCCGCAGAAGCCCTGACAGGACCCTCACCCTGGAGGGTCTGAGCTCTAAGATAATAAGTGGTGTTTCTGGCCAGGACAACTCCTAACAGAGTGGGCTCACACTGTGGGCAAGCCACCCAAGATGGAGCAGCTCCCTGGACCACTTTGTAGGTCAAAATCCATGGGGCGCCCCTACCATCTGCTCACCTGCCCCAGAGCCCCATGAGCCTGGCGTAACAGTGAAGCTGAGAATTCTGCCCTTCCCCAGCCCTTTCCTACTTCCCCTGTGCCCTCAAGCACAAAGAGGTGGCGAGAAGTAACTTAGCAACACTGTTTAGAGCACTCTGCAGCCTCAGCTCCCACCCCCCACCCCCAACTTAGTAGCCTTGGGGCAAAACCGCCTACAACAGGGAAAGTTGAAGAATATAAATTATAGTCTACTGAACTATAATTCAACCCATCCACTGATGGATGTTTCTTTAACTTTGCAGGGCCTTGGGGCTCTCTTTCTGATCCTCAGTGACCAGTGCAAGGTGTAGGTGTAGGTGGTATAAGGGAGAGTTTCAGAAGTATCGATAAATTTGGGGAAGGGGTGAGTTTTGTCAAGCAGAATACTGATAAGAGGTAGCAAGTAAAAGCTTATAAAAGTGGCCGTGGGCCCAGGAGGCAGGGACATTAAGGGTCAATGACAAGGAAACTGTGCCAAGGAAAACTGCCCAACTTGCCACCTTTGGTCTAAAGGAGCTGATGGATGAATCTCAATGTGTTGTTTCAAGCAATATTTATTGACACTTAACGTGGGCCAGACCAATGGGAGCTCTAAGCCTGGGGTTGCAACAGCTGATCTTCTTCTACCTGCCTGATTCCTTAGCAAAGCACCCAGGCTGAACCCTGCTGTATCTCTCACGGGGTCTCTTAACCAAGCCCATCTGGAGCACCAGGTTGACTTCTGCTCTAGGGACATGGGGGAGCTTTGGGCTCTTTGGCAACTGAGTAGGAAAAACTCACTCTTCCTCCTGTGTGTCTCCTTTACTCTCACACTACGATCACACTGTCAATACTTCTGATGCCAGATGTGGGGAGGATATTCCCACACTGAGCAATTCTGCCACACCAGCTAGGTATCCTACAATTTAACTCAATGTTGACACTGTCCACCTGGAGATAATATCAGATCCCACAGGTTAAGGGCTCAGTCCCACAAAACTGCCCTACCCACTTCACCTGCCCTTTTGACCCATTAGCCATAAATTGGAGGTTCCCACAATCCCCTCTTCAGGTTAGATTAATTTGCTAGAGCAGCTCATAAAACTCAGGAAAACAGTTTACTTACTGTTTATGGGTTAATATAAAAGGATATGATAAAGGATGCAGATGAACATCCAGATGGAAGAGATGCATAGGGCAAGGTTTGTGGGAAGAGGCGCAGAGCTTCCATGCTCTCTCCACACACACCACTCTCCCAGTACTTCCATGAGTTCACCAACCCGGAAGCTCCCTGAAACCCATACCTTGGGGATTCTATGAGGCTTTTATCATGTAGGCATGATCAACCATTAACCCAATTTCCAGCCCCTCTCTGAAGAACAATGCGGGGTTGGGCTGAAAGTTCCAGCTTCTAACCACGGCTTGGTGACCTGCCCCCATCCTGGAGTCCACCAAGTTACCTCATTAGAACAAAAGACTTTCTTATCACCCAGGAAAGCTAAGGGACTTAGGAGCTCTGTGTCAGGAACCAGGGTCAAAGACCAAATATTAGAACAAAAGATGCTCATAAGTGCTCTTATCACTTAGGAAATTACAGGGGTTTTAGGAGCTCTGTGCCAGGAACCAGAGACAGAAATATATATTCTATTATTTCACAAGGACCAAGTTGTCCTTTTGTCGAAGCCTCTTCAACTTTACCAGAAAGTTTCATTACTTGCATATGACCGGGTCACGGGATCTTTTTAAGTTGGGCAAGGGTCATGATCACCTTCTAGACTGGCCACTCTCACGAAATCCTCTCAGCAGCTGCACAAATCCGCTCATCTCACTCTCTTCCTGGACTCCTGGTTGCTTGAACTGTGGGTTTACCCTCGGCATCTCAGCTCCTTTCCTGCTTTTTAATTTTGTTGGGGTTTTGGTTTATATAATTCATTTCTGTTTTTATTACATTTGTGACACAAACCATTCTGGGTTTAATTATTTGGAGCAAAGAAAACTAATTCAGTTTTGTATTTCAGTTTTAAAAAGCTATTCTTTCATATTGTTGACATATACCGTGGGCAGTAAATATCATTGGTTCTTTGTTTCTGTATTTTGCTTTTATTTTAATTAACTTTACGACATAAGCTTCTTTACCTGTATGTGTTTAATTATTTGGAGTAAAGAAAACTAATTTGGTTTTGCATTCTAGTAGCTAAAGAGCTTTTCCTTTACACTTTGCTGGGCTTCTTCCTTTCCCTTCCCCTTCTCCACTCTATTATTAATGTTTAGAGCAAAGAGAAGGGTCGTGGACTTAAATTGTGTTCTGGTGATGGAACAAGGAGGCAATGCGATTGCTGAGAAACCACAACATTTCTGCCTAACCGCAATTCCAACTGAATCTTCAAGAGCCATCGGTAACTACTCAAGGCCAGAACGACCCATGCGTTTCCATGGAGGCCTTTGGGTGGTTTCTAGCCCTTCTCTGGCATGATCCTGGCAGTAAATAGTACATAAGCTACTCCACCTCTCCCCCTACCTGCTCCTCTTTTCCCTTTTTCTTAACTTGTCCTTAAGATCTATTATGATTCCTGGACTTCAGAGGTGATGGTGCTGCGGAGTGGATAGACTCAGGCCAGGACCCTGCTGACCGGACGAACCTGTTGCTTTTGACTCAGTGTCTCTTTAACAAGTAAAAAACAAACCAATATTCATTTACACTACATGATCCCACAACATGAACCCTTCTTGGAATGCAGGGTAAGTAAGGGGAGGGCAGCAGCCTGAGGAAGCCTTTTGGGCAGGGGAGAGGGGTAGGATGGGGTGGGGGAACCTGCAAGGAGAGGCCATAGGCAGGGGGGCATCAGTTAGCTGGCAAACAATTCAGATTTCTGGAACATGTAAGGACCAACCCAGGATTCTTAGAAATAGCTGGAGAAGAGGTGGTATGTATGTGTCTATATATAAAATAAGGGAGTATTATTCAGCCACAAGAAAGAAGGAAATCCTCTATTTGCCCGACAACACGGATGGACCTGGAGGGCATTATGCTAAGTGAGATAAGTCAGACTGAGAAAGATAAATACTGTGTTATATCACATACATGTGGAATCTAAAAAAGCTGAATTCATAGAAGCAGAAAGTAGAATGGTCATTACTAGGGGTTGGGGGAATTGAGGAGATGCTGGTCAAAGGGTACAGACTTGCAGTTAGAAGATGAGTAAGTTCTGGAAATCTAATGCACATCACTGTGGTCACAGTCCATAATACTGTATCATATATCAATACTTTAAAGTTGCTAAGAGACTAGATCTTAAAAGTTCTCACCACGCAACGTGATAGTTCTGTGACATGACAGAAGTGTTAGCTAACAGTAGGGTGGTACTCATACTGCAATATATAAATGCACCAGATCCACACACTGTACACCTTAAATTTACACAATGTTATATGTCACATGTCAATTTTTTTTAAAGTTCAAAAGTAAAATAAACTAGCATGATTTATCAAAAAGAAAAAACAGTCATAATAATGGTATAGGATGTGCCAGAAACAATTCAGTGAGCAGCAGAGACGAGGTTAATTTAATACCAGGCTATCCATCACACACAACACACGCTAACGAATCTACTGCAGATGTCAATTAACTGACAAGGGAAAAAATTAAGCACTTAACTGTTTCATGATAAGAATATTCTTTTTTTTGTATTTATTGCCTTGAATTAATTACACTGACATTTGAATTTACTAGGAAAACACTACATCTGTGGCTCTTTGCCATAAGAATCATGGATGTTATGCATAAGTTGTCTCCATAGTGGGGAAAGAGCTGATTTTAAAAAAAGAAAAAGAAACAAGGACCCACTGTATAGCACAGGGAACTATACTCAGTATTTTGTAATAACCTATGAGGGAAAAGAATCCAAAAAAGAATATATATATATGTATGTGTATGTATATATATATAACTGAATAACTGTGCTGTACACCTGAAAACTAGCATGACATTGTAAATCAACCATACTTCAATAAAAATTTAAAAAAATAAATAAAGAACAAGAAATTGTTGGTAAGGTGAACTCGGAAGACTTCCTGTCTTCGAGGAGGAGTGGCGTCTCAGAGCTGCTGTAACGTGGGCATTAATATAAACACGTCCTCACATGCTGGGAAGCCTGAGACAAGGCAATTACTTCTGAAAATGGAAGTGACTAGTGGTGGTTGCTATATCATTTGGAATGGCTCTTGTGGCCTCCTCCCCACGACACACCCAAGCCCAGTTAGCAAACAGGCCATTCAATTTGGGGGTATCACTGCTCTTGCTGGTTTTCAGTAGGGTAGTAACATCTCAAAGATAAAGCAAGTCTCATCACCCCCATAGGCCTGTGGTAGATAGACCAAGAGGGTGTGGAGTGGCACTTGCTATGACTCCCGTCTCTCCACCTCTGCCACAGCCGACCCTTCAGTCCTTCGATGCCCCCTTCAGGCCTGCTGGCTCAGGCAGGCCAGCACTAACCATCCCACCTCCAACCCTCTGTAACACCCTTTCCATACCACACACAGTCCACACTCCAACATTTACCTCAACAACCAGCAGGTCATCATTTGAAATGGGCTCAAGCTTTTTATCTGGGGGTGTCTTTTCAAGTAAAGTGCTTAATTCAACCAAGATTCTGCCTCTGTAGGCTACTCCTTCCCCCTGAAAGGCAACAGCACAGGATTATTCTTCTAGGCACGAACAACAGTGAAAAGATCTGTCCCTCTATTTGGGCTCATCCAGCTACAACTTTAAGTTTCTCCTTCCCAAAATGAATCAGTCAGCGACTCTCTCAGCTGGTCTTTGGTATCTGAAAGAAGAGCCAACGACTTCAGGAAGGATCCCAAAGAGAGCCGGGGCCGAAAGGGATCTTAGTCACGGCTGGTGTCAGGGGCTTTCGAGTCATGCTCGGATCCACAAAGGGTTCCCAGATGCTGGGGTGGGAGTGGAAGGGGCTCGAAGTCTCCCTCACCCAACTTCAGCTCTGCATTTATCTGCATTAACTTTGCTCCTTTCCTCAGAAAAGGGAGGTTGCCATGTTGGCAACCAGGGCAAGTCTCAGAGTAGCCAGGAAATAAAAGAGGAAGATGTTCTGGGTGCGGCTGAGTGCATTAATTGTGGCTACTCCTCCCAATATACCAAGCAGTGTTGGCAACAGAACACTCTGGAGAGGAAGTGAAAGCTTCCACCTCCACCCCCACCCCCACCCCCACCCCCACCCCCAGGGCTTTCTCTCTACCCTCGCTCTTTTCGTGGGCTTTGGGAGCTAACTAACTGACAGTACTTGGGCTTCTAATGTGGTGGAACGACCACTTCCCATCCCTGGGCCTCCATGTCCTTGTCTATAAAATGAAGAGGTTGGATCGGATCAGGGATAGCAATGTCAAGCATGTCACCTCCAGTCTTTTGGCAAATTCCTAGAACATGGCATTGAATGGAATTCTGAGGTAGCACATTTGCTTTTTGGAAAGAGCCAACATTGATTACCGACATCTGCCTTAAGTCTAGGCTGGGGGAATGGCCATGCTATGCATCTGCAATTGCCACATTAGATGATCTCCAGGATCCTTTCCTATTCTTGCATTCTAGGACTTGAGGGGCATGAGACTTCCATCCTTCAACACTTGATCAGTCATCTGGTGGGTCTCTGGGGGTGGGGGGGTGTCCCCTAAATGAGACTTGATTAATAACCATTAGAAGAAGGAATCGCATTAATCGGTGCTCATTAATAACAAACCTTAATTGAAGAACTAACCTTTCCAGTATTTAGCTCATCATAGGGATCTGGGAATCCCGTGTACTCTCTGGGGCTTCCATAAAGGTTCAGATAACAAGGTCCAAACGTTGGAACAAAGCCCACCTCTGTTTCTCCTGTATTTGCTGAGAGATAACATCATCATTAGTATTTTAGGCTTTTAACACTCAATCGGTTGAAATAAATATTAGTTATTAGTTAGCTGGGTGAGACTGTTTTCCTCCATTTTGTGAGTTAGTTGTATTAGTGCAAATTGTAAACACTTGTGAGAACTGCCATATTTCCCTTATCTTATTGCTATAAAACATTAAATAAAAAACATTTTCGGGGGGAGTTCAGGTAAACTTATGTTATTCTTACAAAAAGATGATGCTATTCAAATGAAAGAATAAGAAGTTGATCTTCACATTTTTTGCAAGTTTATAATTGGCACTGTAGTAAACATGTCATTGGCAACTGGGGTAACGATTATAATTGTTTTGGGAAGTCATTTAAATGATGTATATCAGATTAATTTTATTTGTTCTCCAAAAACATCATTTAGTCTCAAGTAGTTAGTATAAATCTGGCAGATGATTTTTAAAATACAAGACATTTAAAATTTTTACATATAACAATGAACTGTCTGCCTACGGTTATGACCGTATGATATTCATAAGCAATGTGAAGTCTCCATTCATGACATTCTATCTCTGATGAGGGTCCAATATGCTCTGTATTTCTGCTACCTGGTCTTAGCAAGAGCTACTCCCCAACCCAAGGAGGGGCACTGCAGGCAATGTAAGCAAATAGCGTTGTCAAAGGGAGACTGCAGGTGAAGATGGGGATGTATAATAGGAGCTGCCACCAGCCATCTGAGTGGCTCCCATATGGAGGAGGGATGGACTTGCTTCCAAAAGCAGGGGAAGGACCGCTGTTGGGAGCTACAAGGAAGCCAGCTTTGGTTCACTCAAAGTAAGGAAGATCTTTCTATGAATTAGTGGTGTCAAACAATGGGACAGACTGCACTGGGGACAGAGGAAATGTTAAGGCCAAGACTTCAGCCTATCTTTCAGGATATGGTCAAAACGATTCCTTTATGGATGAGAAGTTGACCAGATGACGTCTATGGCCCTTTTCCAGCTCTGTGCTTAAAACTAAGGAGGAAAGATAAATGTGAAGTAGCAGGTGAGCAGAATGCCGATTAATAAACAGTTGAGCAAACTATATACACGTGTAGTTTGCAATCTTTTCCACCTTTCTGAGGCTCCTTTGCATTTTGAACTTCTATTATCATTTTATATTTTAATTTTTGACCCTTAAATAGCTGCTCATCTCTGTGACTACACTATAAATTCCTTTGGTAGGTGGGGTAAGATTCAAGCATGTTTTATTCTGACTCCCTAAGCACCCAGTCCTTGTTCTGTCTTGGAGTACTACAACATAAATATTTTTTGATTGGTTAAACAAATGAATGAAGGAGTGAAGTGTGACCAAATCTGCCAAGTTTGTTACAAACCTAAGGACTACTTAATATTCACATAAAGTCTGATTATAAGATAATGAGATTGATTTTTAAAAACAAATGAGTCATTGTGCCAATAACATAAAGGCACATGATAAAACCTTAATTTTGCACAGTTTGCAAACTTTCTTACATGCAGTATCTCTTTTCCCTCTCACTACAACCTTGGGTGGTTAGCATGGCAGGGATTATCATGTTTATTTGAAAGAAAACAAATGTCTCTAAATCACAAAGTCTTCATCTATTAGGGTAACAACATCTGCCCTGACAGGGTTGTAAGGTCAAGTGTGAGAGCACTGAGCAAACTTGCAAAGAATGGCGAGTGCTGTGCAAACCCAAGGACATGTTATGATCCTGAATAGTTGGAAGATGAAGACCGTAAACAACAATAACAAAAAAGTGTTATACAATTATTTACAATGAAGCCAGGATGGTATGCATCTAGGTGAAAACACAGGCATGTAGCAAAGCCTGGTTAGCACATTTGTTTAAACTTAGCTTTGCAGGACAACCATACAATACTAATACAAAAATTGTTACTGTAGCAAAACTACTTTTAAGACAGCAAAACGTAAAAAAAAAAAAAAAAAGCTAAAAGCTAAAGGCAATCAATTGATAAGTTCTTAATAAGATAATAGTAAACAGAAAGATCTAGAAGATAGCAAAATTACAAAGCATAAACCTGTATATGATGCAGCCCCAGATCCCGAAGATGAGAAATCTACGTAGTAAAAATATGGTTCGTTAAACAAGAGAAACACGGACTTTATAAAAGAGACAGTGAAAAAGTTAATCAAATCCAATGCTAGGTAAGTGGTTTAGCAACACCAGAAAAATCCCAAATCCAGACTCAAATCACATCACCCTTTTGTAATGTACACAAATGTCACTGGTTAAAAACAAAATGGCTCAAGACTTCTGTGGCACCTGGCAGCACCATCACGCATGAAATAACCCAATCTCGTCAGCCCCAAGGCAGTGAAGCATCAGAGAAGTAGCTTCCCACCATCAAAGGACGCCTGGGGAACTTACCAACATTTCATGATTTTAATAAAACACTTACTTGTCCTGTGTCTAATTTAGTTGGGACTAAGACCAGATAATCCAAGTTAATTTAGCCTAAGGCTGTGTGAGCAAAGGTTTATAGTTTAAGGTACATTCTCTGTTTCTTCCAGGGTGGGGAGGTTGGCGGCTGCCCATTGTTATTTTGAGACCCTGTTACGGACTGTCCGCAGGGCCTGCATGAGAGAAGGCATCAGAGACAGGGGCTGACACTCTTCGTAACTATTCATCTTCACTTGTGCTGGATGTTAACCACCATGTCACTAAGAAAAATGCTTATTCCACTATTTCTTGAATAATTATTTTTAGGTAATTAATGACTTTCTGCTAAATTAAATGAATTTAAGTAATTTTTACCCTCCCTCCCATATAGTTATAGCATGATTTTAATTACTCCATTGGTTGCCTTTAACCAATAAATTTAATCTAGTCTTTAACCAATTTTTTATCTAACCAATGATTTAATCTAACCTTTATATCTGCATCCCTCACTTGATAAAAAGAGGCTAAGATCATGCCTACCCTTCCCTACCTCTCCCCTTCCTTTTTTCACTTCTAAGCTCTATCTTCTGTACTTTTACATTGTAAGAGGTGATGACATTCACGTTCTGTTTAGAGCCTTGACTACAGGTTTAACAAAAAAATTTTTTAAACAATTAATAGTGTTCACATTATAACAACACATTATATTAAGTATTGTTCTCTGCAGAGAAAAGGAGAGTTGTAATTCCATTCCTTTGTACAGGTCCAGCAGCATGGTCCCCTATGCCACTTAGCAGAGAATGTTTAGATGGAATCTCTTTCTCACCTTCTATCATTTGCTTAAAATAATGCTACACCTGACTTTATATTTGGACTATTATCTTCTTGGTTCAGCTCTTTATTTTTCTTGGAATTTCTAATGCCTTTTTTTTTTTCCTTCTTCTTGAGAGAGGAAATCTATATCTTCTTCATCAAATCTCTATGATGTTCCAGGTTCTTGGTCATACTATCTATTGCTTGGCTTACAGAATCTTTTTAAAAACATATAAAGTCCTCTCTTAAACAAGATAAGGATGAGAGGACCCTTAGGTTTCCTAAAACAAAATTCTGTCTCAAATTCTCTCACTTTACTCAATGTGTTTAATCTACTGGTATTTACAAGAATTTTATTTTGGTAACAGACAATAAGCTGCTCGTATTATTAATGTGTTAACACTAAATTTTTTCTTACCGTCTTAATTTATCTCCTTCATTCCCTATTACAATTTCAGACCATAATGCCAAGTATAGGCAATTAGTTCTCAGTATGAAAAACAACAAAAGGTATATTGGTTATCAATGCTTGTTAGCATAAAAGGCATAAAAACAAAATGCACATTATCCGGAGTGGACAGTACATGGTTCAGTGCCATTTGACCTTGTTCCTGCCAAGGAAGTCAGTAAAGAAGGGAACATTATTTTGTATTTGGGTGGACTGGTGTCAATGCCACTCTTAAAAACAAAAGGTACCCTCCGTATTGACGCTCAAAAATTTGTAAAGCAGGTACTGGGAAAGAGTTTTTGGATTGAAGCATGAAAGCAAAAATTTTTTTAACTCAGATAATTGAGAGTTACCTCAATTATTAATTACTAATCAATTGTTTTGCTGGCCACCATCAAAACATCACTGAAATGGTTCACTAGGCTCATCACATTTGGCTTCTCAGAAACCAAGTCCATTGCCAGGTGGCTACCCCAGTTCATTCCTTCTCCAGAAGTTCTCCGCCCTGTCTCGTTCCTGCTCTGCTGTGTGACTCACCTTCCACTTCCCCACCAGAGGCAGCAATTTTAGAGAGGTGCAGATATGTTGTCCCAATGACATCATTTTTGGTAATACGGTCCCTGTGTATAAAAGAACAGGTTAAGACCTCCACCTGTGAAGACGTATCTTCGTTTCAACAATAATGAGAGAGAGCTGGAAAAGACGCTAGACCTCAGAAATCTTCCTGTCCAGTTGGCCTCAAGCTTTACCGTACTTTAAAACCACTTGGAAACCACCACCACTCCCCACCCCTGCATCCCATACCACCTCTCATCTCCTTGTCTCAAATTCTCTCACTTTACTCAGTAAAGTGAGGCTTTATTGATTCTTACTTTTGAGACCATTCTGATGCAAATGGTCCCCCAAGCACCCTCTGAGAAAGATTGATCTAGTCGGACAACTCATTTCAGTTATGGAAACTGAGATTTGTACAGAGGTCAAGGGATTTGCCTATGGCCACACTCAGTACCATCGTCATAAAGTGAATGGATCAGCTGCAGGCACGTAACATGATGAGGGTAATAAAAATCTCATTACAGGGGCTTCCCTGGTGGTGCAGTGGTTGGGGGTCCGCCTGCCGATGCAGGGGACACGGGTTTGTGCCCCGGTCTGGGAGGATCCCACGTGCCGCGGAGCGGCTGGGCCCGTGAGCCATGGCCGCTGGGCCTGCGCGTCCGGAGCCTGTGCTCCGCAGCGGGAGAGGCCGCAACAGTGAGAGGCCGGCGAACCAACCCCCCCCCAAAAAAAAATCTCATTACATAGAATAAGTGCATGTACCTTATTTTATCATGTTCATACTGGCTACTATGACGGTTTAACAACGACAGTGGGCTATTTCTAAGGGTGCTTCATAGGGAAAAAAATTCCCTTTCAATTCAAACATTTCTTGAACATCTACTGTGTGATAGATGCTATTTTTCTGACTTTATTTGCTTGCCTATAACCTAAATCTTATCTATATGGTTGGGATAAGTTTGCCCACTACAAGTACCTACAACTGTGTATATTTCTGTGAGTATCTTAGAGAGCCTGTGAGCCTAACATGAAATGGTCTATAGCTGGGCACACAGTACATGTAACACACAAGGTTTATATTGATAACATCCTCTGTTTAATTCCTTCTCTTCTTTATTCCATCTAGTGTCACACCCACTCTAAAGTTTAGGACCCCATGGGGGGGAAGAAAGTTGCATTCAGTATTTTGAGGAAAGCTTATACTATATTATTATGTATATTATATGTTATATAAAATATTATACATTATAGAGTATAATATTAGGTTATAGAAAGTGACTAATTAAACACAGTATACAGGAGAAAAAATTATTTTTAGGTAGTAAGCCACCTGCGTGGGCCTTGCATCCTGTCTGTCTGTCCAGAAGAGTCTGGACTACATTTAAAGAATCCTTAGCTTTCCCTCAGTTGTGCAAATACCCTACAGGGTATGTAACCGAAGGTCTGGATCCAAGGATTCCCCCAGATAAACAGGGTCTCTCTGCACACCCTAGTCTACGATTGCTTTGGAGAGGGCAGACTAGGTCAGGGAAAAACCCCACCATTTGTTGTGACCATGGGCCACTCTGGGATGGCTCAGCTAGCAATCAGCCCACTGCAGAGTCTGTAGGCCAGAGTGGTTACCTGATCTATGTAGGGTCCAAGCCCACACTCCTGACAGTTCCTGAGGCCCCTGGAGCACCTTCAGAGTGTCGACTAGGGGTCCCAAGTAACTTAAAATGAGCTCACGCTCATCGGAAGGGGCATTTTGGCCTCAGGCCTCTTCACAACCCTCAACGAACTGTGATGTAGTTACTGAATAAAGAAAGCCTTCTCCCCTCTTCCCAAAGTGCCTTGTTGCCATAGTGCCAAGAGGGTACGAACATGAAAGTCAAATACATTTAGCCAAAGGAAAAACTAGGGCCAGACAGGATAGGGACCCAACTGGGTCTCTAACTATCTGTGTGACTGTGGGTAAGTCACCTGACTTCTCTGAGCCTCAGAGTCTTTGTCTGTAAAATGAATTAATCATAGTCTCTATTCCATAGGGTTACTCTAAAGACTAAATGGAATAATGTAGGGAAGGCAAGAGGCACAGCACCTGGCACTTAGCGGTGCTCAAAACACAGCAGCTAACATCATAATAAACATTGATGATGATGATGATGATGATAATGATGATGATGATGGTGGTGGTGGTGGTGGTGGTGATAATGATGCCGGTGCCAATGATGATGCTATTTACCATTTCTACTCTCAGGGAGCTAAGGGCTGTCGATTGAATGCCTCATCCAACTAGAACATACCCAAGAATGGCCTCATTATGGCCAATAATTGCTAGGATGCTGGTCTAGTACAAAGTCCATCAAAAAAGTTCAATGAATTTTCTTTGCATTCAAACAGGGAGCTCTGTCTACTTTCCTTTCTAACAATAACAAAGAATAGCTCTCAGAATGTTTTGGTGATTCTTCCCAAGAAATAGTTTACTCCATTTCTGAAGTCTATTTTGGACAGCCTAATGGTATGTAAAGCCTTCATTTCTTATCTCGATTTCTTGTCTTATATTCAGATCATTTTTCCTTCCTTTTGTTTGTGAGCAGTTGAACCAAGATATCCAAAGCTTTTCTGTAACAGCCACTATTATTATTTTTAAAGAAAACACCCAATTCCAGGAGCAGTGTACCCCTTCCCTCTGAAAGAAAAAGCAAATGTCCCTAAAAATAAGAGTTAGACCATCTGAAGTAATATTTCTCAATATCCAAATATTTAATTCTTTAATTTTGAATTAGACAACAAGTCCTTTTTAACTCACCAGTCATATATTGTTAGTTTTATTTTTTCACACACTGAAGGAAACTGTTAAAGAGAAACAGAAAAAAAAAAGTAGTTATTTCTCAACTTATTCAGTAACAATTAAAGTATTCTTACTTTTTTCTAAAAGAAAAGAAAGTCAAACCTTGATCTGAAGATTGACGACTTGATTCCACTCAGGGTTTGCATTTTTCTCAATTATATTTGTGCAAACCTGTAAAATTATCAAAACAAAACAGTAGGTATTCAAGTTTCTAATTTCGAAAAGTTTACAATATATGCATACTGGATTATGACTCTAGCAGTTTACTTATAAGTTATAGACTTGGTATCCTCGTTAAAGTTTATTTTTCTTGATAAAAATTTGGTAAATTATGACACGGGTTTAACATTGATCTTTGCTTCTTTTATGCACAAAAAGCTAATTTTCAATTGCCAGATTACTAACATTGGATTCGTGTAATGATGCAAGAGTTAACATTTAGTGAGCACTTGTTACATGCTGTCTAATAAGCATCTCTACACTAACACGTCCGAACAGATCTTCTGATCCTGCCCACCAGCCCTTCTCCCTGCTCCCCAAACTGGCTGCTCTTTCCACTGCTGTTCACAAGGGTGTTCAGGCTTGAACCAGAGTCAGCCACAACCCCTCTCTTCCCTTCACGTGCCTCATCCAATCCATTAGTAAATGCTGACACGCCTATTGTCATCCCATCTTCCCCTGGATGCCTGCGGCTGGTCCCCATCTGGATCCGCACTTCCTCTCCTGCCTCCTCACTTTCACGTCACTCCTCTGTAGCATCTTCCATCAGCTCCCCAGGTATACTTGCAGTCCTGATCCATATTCTGCCTGCCCCCCTCACCCCACCTCTTTGAGCTCATCTCAGTTTCGTCCCTTGCTCGCTCCACTCCAGTCATGTTGGCATTCTTTTGCTGCAAATGTGTATCCTCCTTGGGGCCTTTACATCTGCTCTTCCTTCTGCCTGGAAGCCCCCCCCCCCATATGTCTGCATTATCCAGGCCTCTGCTCAAATGTCACTTCCTCCAAGGTGTCCCACTTGATAACCTAGCTGGATGCGCCTCCAACACCCCACCCATCACTTCTTGTCCGCTGCTTTATTTTCTGCGGAGTACTTAGCACTAACTGAAATTACGCAACTTCTTATTTGCTTGTTTACTGTTGTCCCTTCTGTTACAACGTAAGCTCCAGGAGTGCAAAGACTGTCTCGCTCAACTGTCTCGCTCACTTCTTTCTCCCCAGCTCGTGGGACAGCATCTGATACTTAGTAGGCTTACACTGTTTAATTCCCGAATTAATTAACTCAATGATCCTATGAGATGATCATCATCCTCACATATAGCTCAGGAAACTGAGACTCAGAGGTTAAGGAATTTGCCTTCACTCCCTATGGACAGGGGTCAAGGCTGAATTTAAATCTGGCCTCATTTAGCTCCAGAACTGAGAACGTTTCTGCCATCTCCCACAGACTCTCCTAGGACATAAGCCAGTCTGTGTGTGCAGTTTGCCAAATCTCACTTTCACATGGCTCAAATTAGAAGATGCTACTTCCTCATGCCCAGAACTATCCACGGTACGTCATTATTCTAAATACTATGGAATCCCACTCTCCAATCTTAGACCATCTCTGTAGGTAAAAGTGTAGTTACAGGTGTTCCTACACCAAGAGTCCCCCAGTTTTTTCAGAGGACTAGGATGGGGTTCCCCTGCCTGTCTAGTTTCTGCAGCTCAGTGGAACACGGGTGGTGAGAAACATGACAGGAGTGGGCAGCTGGGTACTGGGGGCTGTCCTCTACCACACTTACCAGGGATCATTATGGTTGGCTAGGGACTTTGCCTAGTGGTAAGATAATGCTTAGACCTGGGAAATCACTTCCACTATTCTAACCTTACAAGACTGAATACTTGGAGTCCTGTATACTTCCCACTCCAAAATAAACCTCTGGAGAAGTCTGGCATGTTCAGACTCAGATAATCTGTGTTTCTGCACAGTGCCCAGCTCATCAGGGGGCTAATTTAACAAAGAATAAGCAAGAAATCACTCCAAGGAAAGCACGGCATTTTAAAAATGTGTTTCTAGAGGCATCTGTATTTAGATCACATACAAACCTTTTTTCCAGCAAAAGAAACTTCTACAAAAGGATCCACTAGGTTCTTCTTATCTGCACTGCCTCCAAATATTTCCTTTACTGTCTGTGAGAAGGCGTCATCCACTGGAAAGCAACATGTCACACAGCAGAAATTAAATGTGATTCTCTTAAAAGAACAGAAATCACTCAGCAAAATTAAAAATTTTCTCCTGTACAGAAAAACAGTTGCAACAAGAATCATTCTCAAAAGTAGCAAGTACCAGTGTTACTGGATTGCAGAAATCCTTTTTGTCTTAGCTGAAAGAGAAACTCAACAGGAGCACCTTGAAAAAGAAATCAATAAATTATTATGTTGAGAATCAATCATTTACTGAGGAAAACAGTAAAATAAAGAAAGTCCATCCAAGTGGGATAAGAGGCAATTCAAAAACTCAGGCCTACGTTCAATTTGGAAAAGGTTCCTTAGGTCAGCATATAGGCCTCATCTGACTTTTTCTGAGAAATTCAAGGAAATTTGGCATAATCATAAATATTATGTTTAATCAACTACAAACAGCAGGCCTCTGTTTTAACAAACTTAAAAGTGAACAGAGTCCAGCTGAATAGGTCCAAGTAGGCCATATAATGTGAGGTTTAATTTAGTCACTTCATTTAAGATATTTCTGAGGGAAAGATGGTCTAGGGAGGCAGTACAGGGTGTTAAACAAGGTGGGGTGGGTTCCCCAGGAAAGTAGCAAAACCTGAAGCGCTCCATGGCCTGTACAGTGGGTGCTGCCTCCTGGGGACTGGGAGAGGGGTCCTACGTCCCAGGGCCCAGCAGGAAGCAGACAGGCCAGGTTAGGCAGAGAGGATGCTTGGTCCTCAGCAAGGACAAAGGAGTAATCGGACTAGCCTCTGTGAATAGAATCACTCTAAGCAATTCTCTTAAATGCATCCAATCTCTTAATATAATAGTGACAGACTTCTAATTATTGGCACTTAACCACCTTTTGCTCAGCCATTTTTAATAATCAGATAGCAAACACATTTATTTGTTTATAAAATTTCAGTTTCACTTGGGATGAAAGGAGTTGGCAGTGCTGACTGCTGACCTCTGTTTGGAATTCTCTAGAATAAGGGGAAGATGGGGAACGCTGAAAAGGGATGGAGATGAATGGGCCAGAGGCTCCAGAATGGCCACGGGTCATGACCAACAGGCTGCCCCATGAACCTGTTTGGGTAGCTTTCAGTGGGACCAAAATGAACGAAAACAACTCCATGAAGGCCTTTTTTTTTTTTTTTTTTTTTTGCGTACGCGGGCCTCTCACTGCTGTGGCCTCTCCTGTTGCGGAGCACAGGCTCCGGACACGCAGGCTCAGCAGCCATGGCTCACGGGCCCAGCCGCTCCGCGGCACGTGGGATCTTCCCGGACCGGGGCATGAACCCGCGTCCCCTGCATTGGCAGGCGGACTCTCAACCACTGCGCCACCAGGGAAGCCCCATGAAGGCCTTTTAAAAGAGAGACAGGGACTTCCCTGGTGGCACAGTGGTTAAGAATCCGCCTGCTCAGGTGCTTTGTGACCACTTAGAGGGGTGGGATAGGGAGGGAGACGCAAGAGGGAGGAGATATGGGGATATATGTATATGTATAGCTGATTCACTTTGTTATAAAGCAGAAACTAACACACCATTGTAAAGCAATTATACTCCAATAAAGATGTTAAAAAAAAAAAAAAAGAATCCACCTGCTAATGCAGGAGACACAGGTTTGAGCCCTGGTCCAGGAAGATCCCACATGCTGCGGAGCAACTAAGCCCGTGCACCACAACTACTGAGCCTGCACTCTAGAGCCCGTGAGCCACAACTACTGAGCCCACGCACTGCAACTACGGAGCCCACGCACCTAGAGCCCGTGCTCCGCGACAAGAGAAGCCACCACAATGAGAAGCCTGCGCACCACAACGAAGAGTAGCCCCCGCTCGCCACAACTGGAGAAAGCCCACGCGCAGCAACGAAGACCCAACACAGCCAAAAATATATAAAATTAAAAAAAAAAAAAAAGAACGGAGGCCTACTGTAGTCAGGAATTTATTACCCTAAACTACCGCTAAGAAAGGCAATTAGCATATGCTTCAGTTAATGTCTCCTTCAAAAAAATCTTTAAAAATATAAGAAGAAGAAGAAAGCCATACAGCGGGAACACCGATCACTATTCAAAGTATGATTTTAACACATCTAATCACGCAGATAACTGACAATCCTGGGGCAGAATTAAATCGATACGTACTCTGGGGGATGTCCTCTGCTCTGTAGATCTTCAGCAGGAAGGTCACCCATCGGAGGGCGATGCCAGCAGGGAGTAACAAGTTACTCTCCACGTCATCACTGTCATTACCACGATCTTGTATCTCAGGCTATTGGGGACACAAGATGACAAATTATAGACAGAGGAAAGCAGAACTTGAAGAAGCCAAATTGGTGCTTATAAAATAAAACCAATCAGAACTGTTTTCGTTAGGATTTCCTGTGTTTTGGGCTTAAGAGTTCAGCACCAATTCAACCTCAAAACTGCTCTACAAAATCAATGCTCATGTTTCTTTGATCAATACACTACAAGAAAATAATGTCCTTTTGTAATCTTCTGAGCACTAAATAGTAGAGAAAGAGAGAAAGAGATATAGCTCCTGAAGTTCTTCTCATTTCTTTCTGGCCACTGGCTTGCTGCCCAATTTTCTAGAATAACAACTGTCCCCTTAGGTAGCGATGCCTGATTGTGCAAGGGAGCCATGCTCTGTAGATGCAGTGCTTCGGGGAAGTCTTAAAAACACACGTATCTTTACTGAATGAAAAACCCACTCAGACACCAGGAAGGAGCCTAAGTGAGCTGGAATAATAATTCTGTCATGAAGAAAAGAACAACTACTGGAAAATTGTAGGAACTGGAGGGTTGGAGTTACTGATTGAAAGCTGGGCTCCATTTCACAACTACTGGTGCCCACTGGCTTAACTCCTAGCCCTCTTTTTTAGTGAAAAAAATGTAGAGGGTAGAGAATTTGGGGCTCACAGGAGGCTCATCTCCGGTTCCCAGGACCAACATGCTGACTTTCATGTAGCCTTTAGCACCCGAGCTGGTATCTTCAGGGTCACTGAGGAGAAGCCATTTTCTCATGACAGCATGACCTAAAATAAAGAAGGCGTAAAAGGACTGGGATACTCTAAAGAGAAGCTGACAGGTCTGTGATTTCATCTGTGGTAAGATAAACAAGCATGTCCTCCAATGTGTCTTCATTATATGCCAAATTCCCCAGCTGAGACTCTGTATTAATGTCCTCTGCTTTGCCCTAACTCCCCACCCACGTCCTGCCCTGGTGTGACTTAAACAAGACTCTAAGCTCTATTCACTGGTTTTATAAGTTGATTTTGAAAAGGTTAAAATACCCTCAACAAAAGAGAGAAATTATCTATTCGTTACTATTTGGATGATTACCACTAAAAATAAACAAAAGCCATCCGTGCTAAACTGCTACTACCATAATTCCCACTAAGTATCCTTTCCTCTTCTCAATCAAGAAAAACATTTTTTTGATTCTCCTTGATCCCTCAAATTTTCTAGATTCTCAGAGTCTTCAAGTTCATGGGAGAATATTACTTACCAGGTTCATCATAAATGAATCCAACATCAATCTGGGGAAAAAATAATGTAAAGTAGTTCAAACAGATTTTAAAATCAGTTTTGTCACTTCTAGAAACCATCGTTATTACACTTAAAAATAAGGCTTTTGACTAGACAAACTTCTTTGAGATCCAACATTTCCATCTTACCCTCTCTGTATACCCAATGCCTGGCCTGATGTGTGACACACAGAAGGCTCTCAATCCATCATTTTGAATGAATGAGCTAGTCTTACAGCTGGAACAGACATGGTGGCCAACGTGTCCTGGTTTGCTTGAGACTTTTCCAGTAGCACAGAAAGTCTCACATTCTGTGGAACCTCTCAGTCTCAGGCAAACCTGGACTTTGGTGACCCTATGGGAAGTCACCTATCCAGTATTCCTCCTCCTTTTTCTCCAATGATTAATGCTATTGCTAATACTAATATACCCACTGATTGGGCACTTCAGTATGCCAAGTGCTGTGCTAGGTGCTTTATATATCCTATCTCACATAGTCTTCACAATGATCCCATTTTACAGATGAAGAAACTAAGGATCACACAGGTTGACATGTGGCTAGTTGGTGGCAGACAGTGTATGAACACAGGTCTGCCAGACCCAGATCATCTTCTAGGACTTCTAATGACCGGGAGCTCCTTCCTTCAAGAAGCAGCCCAGGGCTTCCCTGGTGGCACAGTGGTTAAGAATCCGCCTGCCAATGCAGGGGACACGGGTTCAAGCCCTGGTCCAGGAAGATCCTACATGCTGCGGAGCAACTAAGCCTGTGCGCCACAACTACTGAGCCCATGCACTTAGAGCCTGTCCTCTGCAACAAGTCACAATAAGACCGTGTACCGCAATGAAGAGTAGCCCCCGCTTGTCACAACTAGAGAAAGCCTGCGCACAGCAACGAAGACCCAATGCAGCCAAAAATAAATTAATTAAATAAATTTTTTTAAAAAAGCAGCCCATTCCACGTAGAATTGCTGAGAAGGCACCAACCAAGTCTTTGTCGTTAACTGCAGTGTGAGTTACTTGGAAAAGCATCTTGATTCTCCTCCCTGGTTTGGCTTGCCTTTCATACTCCAGGTTTACAGTAACTGGCTTTGTAGACAGAGCTCTGGGCCACTGGCAACTGGAGCTGGGTAATGGGCTTCTTGCCACAGTCAAGCACCCTTCCCTTTGTAGCAGGTTCACTGGCTTCCATCCACAGCAGGAACTCTGTGAAGGGCCCTGGTGTGCCAGTTTCTGGGCATCTTGCTTTAGGACACTGGTAAGTGCTGTACTTTGGAAGTTGACTAGACCCAGGTCAGGGGACACTCAACTGGCTTCTAGTGCCCAAGGCATTCATGTCCAGCCTTCAACAACAATCATAGCATCAATGCCTTACACATAACCTTAAGATGTCACCAAGATGGGCATCCTGAGACCTGGCCGGGAATCAGATTCCTCATTATGAAAGTGCCCATCTCTGATGTAAGTTGAATGAAACAGACAGTTGACACCCACCTTAAATTCCCCCATCAGACAATCTGCCCGCAGAGAATGGGAATTATAAACCTGGAAGAAAGGAGACCAGTGGAAAGATTATCGGCTTCATCCAGCAGTTAGTGAGCACTACCCTCCTACTCCGTGGCCCCCTTACCCGAATGCTGATGACCTCATCCATCAATTCAGAAGGAGTCAGGTGGACATTGTAGAAAAATAACTGTCGAAACGAGAGAAAAATGTTTGAATGTCAGCAGGGGTAGTCTAAGGTTTAGTGGGATCTGATGCTACAATTTGGAAGGGGAGGCCTTCCTAAAAAACTACAAGACACAACCCCAAACCACGTGAACCCACTGAAGGACCTTGGAAAAGGCCCTCAGGTTAAGTGTCATGAGCTTCACCTTAAACTCTGCATGTCAGAAAAAGGAAAAAAAGTTAAGTAACAACTGTAGTTTTTTTTAACTAAATAAAATTGTTCATTTGGGACCAGATATCTAGTAGGTAACTAAAGATCTAAGGCAGGGACTTCCTGGTGGCACAGTGGTTAAGAATCCGCCTGCCAATGTAGGGGACACGGGTTCGAGCCCTGGTCCAGGAAGATCCCACATGCCATGGAGCAGCTAAGCCCGAGCGCCACAACTACTGAACCTGTGCTGTATAGCCCACGAGCCACAACTACTGAGCCCACGTGCCACAACTATTGAAGCCCACGTGCCACAACTATTGAAGCCCACGTGCCTAGAGTCCGTGCCCCGCGAGCCTGTGTCCCACAACGAGAAGCCACTGCAATGAAGAGTAGCCCCCGCTCGCTGCAACTAGAGAAAGCCTGAGCAGCAACAAAGACCCAACGCAGCCAAAAAATTAATTAATTAAGGGGAAAAAAAAAGAGATCTAAGGTTATTTCATGTGCTTAAGGCTTGCATGTCTGGAAAGTTGAGGTTAATTCTCTTCCATTTTTAGCGCTATTGTTTCTATCCAGTGACTCTAATTTTGTTCTTTCTAACAGAACACCTTTAAAGCCAACTCTGCCCATTAGATAATGTTAGGGCCTCAGTAGAGTCGGTAGAGACCACATTTTAACTCATTGTTACAGTTAAGTTTAAGGTTGATTCCTGGGAAATGAAAATTGGGTATAAAAAAGTTGTACCATAAAGCCAAAGTTTATGTGCCAATAAACTTTCGTCCTAAGAGAGAAAGACTGAGCATTTACTTAAACTGAGACTTGTTTCTACTTTTTACTCAGAAATATTTCAAATTCACAGAAAAAAATGAAAATTGTAAATAAACACCATCTTTCACCTATGTTCACCAATTGTCATCGTTTCGGGACACTAGCTTTTGGCTTTGTCACTTTTTTTTATTAACTGAACTATCTGGAAGGAGGTTCTAGATAACATAACACTTCACTCCTTAAAAATACATTTGCATACATCTCCTAAGAGCAAGGATATCTTTTCATAAAACCATAATATAATTATCACACCCAAGAAATTTAACATGTAACATGGTCAATTTTCAAATTTCTACAATTTTCCTGAAAAAAGTTCTTTTTAGCTTTTTTAAAATCTAGAATAAAATAAATAAGTAAATAAATAAATCTAGGATTCACTCAAGGGTCTTACATTGTATGTGGTTGTTGTATCTTTTTAGTTTCCTTTTATCTAGAACAATACTCCTGGCTTATTTTTGTTGTTTATTTCTATCAAGACCAGTTGCTTTGCAGAATATCTCACAATCTGGATTTCTGTCAATTTTTCCTCATTGTTAGGTTCAAGTTGACCATTGGACAAGAAATGACACAGATGACGCTGATTACTTACATTATATCACATCAGGACACACATGTCCATTTGTCCCATTATTGGTGATACCAAGTTTAATCACTTGGTTAAGAATATGTGTGTAAACTAGGGATTTTTTAGTAAAATTCTTTTATTGATTTATGAGTTGGTCTGAGAATCAGTTATTTGATTCTTCCCTTTTACCAAGAGATCTACTCTCAAAAGAATTCATTAAAATGGAAAATTCTGAGCTGGAGATTCCTGCAGAATGAGGTTGAGTAAATATTTGTCCTGCATTATAAACACTTGGATGGGTCCTACGCTCTAGGCATCAAGTCGTCCCATATCTCATCCTCCCTGCAATCTTGTCTTGTCCTCCAACGTGACTCTCTCCCAGCCTTTCCCGAAGTCCACTTCCAGTGCCCCATCTCCATATGCACCCACCTCTGTGTTAGCTTTGACACTACCTAGCTGCCTGCTGTTGCCTGCAATTCATCTAAGAAGTTAGAGGTGAGAATAAGACGGGCCTTTGAAAAGCTGGGGTCCAGGTTGAACAAAGAGAAAGAAACAGGAGCACCACATGGAAGAAACCGGTTCCTTTTGTGAATAGAGGTCAGAAAAAAACCAACACCAGAGCCAGAGCTGGGATTACAAGCTGTAGGGAACTAAGAGGACCTGTGGTACCAAGGGCCTGACCTCAGAGACCAGAGCATGAGACCCAAGGAACCTCAGAAATGCATCTCCTCAGCAGAGTAAGGCTGGACTCCAAAAAATTCCCCAAACTTATCATTTCTCTTCAGAGTCCTAAACGTGGAGTTTTGTGGCATTGAAGACAACTGTCAAGGTATTCAGTATTTTTGAGGAGTGTTGCAGAAGAGGTCAACAGAACAGGCTACAACCTCAGTATGGAGGAAAAAACCCTTTTTGCTCATAATTGCTTTTTTTAACCTATATTATTTTTATAGTCAAGTAGGTTTTGACACCTTTGAAAATCGGGTTACTTAGTTACATGGAGTCACCCCTCAGAGACATCTGCTAATTAAAAAGAGCAAAGGCAGGTGTAAGTGCTTTGTGTGCTCCATCGTAAGGGTTGCGAGGACCCATTAGAAAGGTCTCCCTCCAGAAGTTGTTGCAAAACCAGCGGAAAGACACTGGCAGCTCTGAGAACCAGCGGCAAAGCAGGCCACTTGATTTCAAGACCCAGTGGTTCTTAGAGCAGAACGTTTAACACCGGAACTTTGTACTGTGCGTGCACAGGTATTCCCCTCCCACAGGGAACTGGGGAGAGGTGGGTGGAAGCCGGGAAGGTGCATATAAATAAAACAGACTCACAGAGCAGGACATGCATTCACCTGTTTACCTCATCAAAAAACGGATTGTTCCCTCTCTTGATTCTTGTTCGGTGGGTCTGGCCACAGATGTGGACTTTGACCACAGGCTTGATGTTGTTGCCACTTAACTGCCGGCCCTCGATCACCCAGACACGGATCTACAAGCACAGGAGAGGAGTCGTCACTGAGCCTTTCCCAGCACGGCATGTAAGAGAATCCTCAGGTGTGGCCTCAGCTCATTCAACTGTCAGGACCGCTGAAACCAGGCCAGCGCAGCCTTGCAATGTCCTGTGCTTGCAGACTGGGGGCAGCCACCTGCGCTCATTCTCATGATGGGAACTGGGGTTGGGCTGCAAAAACCAAGATCAGTAGTGGGGTCGCAATAGTCCAGAGCTGGCCCAGGAAAGCACAGGACACGACGGAGGCTGCTGCTCAGACCCCAGCCTCCTACTTGGTCTTCCTGAGCCCTGAGAGGTACCAACTCAATCCATGGCTGTCTCCCAAGGAAGTCGCCAGAGCTGTGAAAAACACAATACCTGTGACTCTATTCTTTGATTAGCTCTTTCCTACCACCGAAGGGGATTTTATTTCTCTGAAGAGCCTCATGTGGATCAACTACATCTACTGCTGCTTGCAGAAGCAAGACGGGGAGCTCTTCTTATTGGGTTTGTGCCCTGACATCTCTTTTTATTAGTTGAGCCACTGCCCACAGGCAGAAGCTCTTCCGGCAACACCACAATAGCCAGAAGCTGGACAACAGTGTTGGTACAACAGGAATACGGCCCCTTGGGCTGTTCCTACCTGGAAGTCCTGTGGCTTGTTGGACAGCATCCACCGGCTGTTCTTCCCTTTCGTGAGCCTCCGGGCAAGGTGAGCTTCCGACACCATCCGTCCCGGCCCCCTGGGCCCTGGGCCCCTGACCGTACTGTCCAACCCGTCCTCATCACCGCCACCCTCCTCTTCTTCTCCTAAAACACCAAAAAGGGATCAGTCAGAGATGGCCCTCACCCTGCATGCATGTGAACACTCTGGCTTCCTGGACCCAAGAGGGTTTTCCGTGTTCCTGAGGCAGCAGGTGAAAGAGACACCTCTTGGTGACACTGACTTGGGAGGAGTTGTGACTCAGATACTGCTTCTTTAGGAAAATGTGTCCACGTGCATCAGAGCACTCATTCAGGCTGTCTTCAAGGTGACAGGGGAACGTCAGAGGCCATGGGGAGAGCGAGGAGATGGTGCGAATGGGCCCAGCCAGGAATCACTCACTTCTAACCTGGGAACCCTGCCTGAGGTCAGGGGCCTTCCTGCAGTAGGACGGCAAGGTGGGGAAATGCCGGGGAACATTGAAGCCTTGCAGGGAATACTTCAACTCCACCCTTCCCGCTACAGATCTTTCCTCTAGATCTTTACTCATGAGGTTTTGTACGGTCTCCTTTCTGCCTGAGCCTCCTGATTCGCAAATGCCCTCTCCACCCTCATGGCAGATGAGAAACTCACCCCCAGCTTCTTGCCATGGAGACCAAGCTGGTCATCACGCACTCTCTTCACCCTCCTGGTCTGTCACTTCCATACACATCTGTCCCCTAGCTTCTCTTCACCCTCAGGGGGAAAATGTGTTTCAAGTGAACCCCCTCCCCATGCCTGAGATCCCACTCCCTGCTGATTCTTTGGGGACCCCTTAAATGTCCCCCCTTTCAAGTACCTCCAGTGGCTCCTTCCCCATAGGGACCACCCCTCTGCCTTCAGATATACACAGATCTTTCTCTCCTAAAATAACAAAAATCAACTCTGCCTTCTATATCTCCCCTTTTTATTATTCACAAACTCTTTAAAACTCAATGACAAACTTCAGTTATTTTTTTCTTAATAGACAAAAAGTTTGAACTCCTGGTAATCTGTACAATATAATTTAAGAGAGACTAAAAGACCAACTAACTACCTTGTCTAAAAAATACCAGCATTTGCACTCCCTACCTTTGGATCTTGAATCTCCTCCTTTACAACACAAAATCACGTAGGAGACAATTTCAATATGGAGGCATCGGCCAGTCACTCACATCACAGTATGAATTAGTTCCATCAAATCGCCGTGTAGCTCGGCTCTTAAAGCTTGGGCTTTGGAGTCGTGCTGTTGGGGTTGGAATCCCAGTTTTGAGCTATGTGAGTCTGAGTAAGTCTCTTAATTTCTGTTTCAGTTTCCTCATTTGTAAAAAGGGGGAAATAATAGTATTTACCACTAGATTATTGTAAAAATAAAATTAATCTATATGCAAGGCCTTTAATACTGTGCCTGGCACAGCACAACCCAGCGAATTAATCTTTTCTTCCTTTTTCTTTTTTGTTTTGTTTTGTTGAGAAGTCAGGAAGTTTCACTTCCTAGCGAGCAGTTAAGGGGAGGGGGTGGGGGGCAGCAAGTGAGCAGCACGGGGGACAGGGCCTAGAGTAAGAAAGGGGCAACCACAAGGAAGTAAAAGGTCCCCCCAGTGTACTGCCTCAGAGTTTAGTCCAGGAGGAAACTTCCCCCTCACCACCCCTCCATTCATTCTCATCCCATCTAAGCCCGGCACTTGTTCTGCAAAGGGCAACCACGAACCTCTTCTTGCCAAGCTCAGGGCCCTTTTCTGAATCCTCATGCTTCACCTTCCACGGCATTGGACACTAGGGTCCACGCATACTTCTCTGAACTGTGCAGCTCTCCTGCTGGCGCTCTGACTAAATACTTTCAGGGTGTTTCGAGGCCCCCCCCTTGGTCTCCAATTCATCAAGTGTGCGTTCCCGCTCTGTTCCTCAGCCCTCTGGTTCTCTTGACCCAACATTCTCTGGAGCCACACTTCAGTCTTTCAAGGAGTCACAGACCTACAGAATTTAGACTAGAAGGGACCTTAAAGATCCTCATCTAACCTGCCCCTCACCCCATTTTATAGGTAGGAAAACTGAGGTCCAGAAAGCTGAAGCAACTTGTTAGGTTATTAGGAGCTGAGCTAAAACCAAGACCACATCCCTGCCCTCCCTCACTGGTTTAAGACTGGATCTAGAACCAGGCTGCAGGTGAAGGTGATGCTGTGCTCCTAGTTCCTCAACATCTTTGTCATGACACCAGGAAACCCCACAGAAGCCACAAGCGGAGAATAGCTACCTCTGCGTGATAACCCGGGCCTCCTCTTCCCTATTCTTTAAGAGGCTTCAAAAGAAGGGTTTGCCTGGGGCCCGGATCCAAGCTCTCAGAATGTCCTTCCTCTTCTCTACCAGGCAGCTTCCTCATCTCCCTCAAGTTCCAGATGAAATACTGTCTTGGTCTGTCCCCACCACCCCCACCGGATAGAGTGAGTCCCGCCTCTCGTGTCTACCACACATTGTTCTGTCCAGTCCTCACCAGTCTTGTACCTGTTATTAACCTGTGCGCCTCCCCACTACCATCTACTCTTCAGAAGCTGGGGGCTTGCCCTTTTCTTCTTTGTACCTGCCCTGTGCCTGACACGCACCCTTCTAGTACATAGCAGGGGCTTGATGAATGTGGATCGAGGAAACAAACGAACGAGGACATCCTGACCCCTGCCTGAGCCTTCTAGAGTTCTCCAGCAGTTTGGCAAAGCTCCCGCAAGGCTCGCGGGAGAGGGCACCCAGATGCCGGGGGGCGGGGGCACTCTTCCCAACCCTGGCACCAGCCTCAGGGAAGCACGGACAGTCAGGCTCCCCTGTGCAAACCTGTTCCAGACTGGGCAATGGCTGGGCCACATGACTTTAAGGCTCTTCCAACAACTAACATGACTTTCTTGGACCACCTTGGGCCCAAGTGAGATTTCCTCCCTGCTGTGGACTGTTCCACTTGGGGTTGGTGGTTGTTTATGGCAAAAGAAGGGGTAAATCGTAGCCCTTTGTGGTGCTGGACTCTGAACAAATCCTCTTTAAGCTCCTGATGGATGTTCCAGAAACAGACTGCAGGTAACAAAGAGCCAATTTCTTCTGGAAACCTTCTACTGTCAGACTTCAGGCTGAAGGGATGGATCAGAGGGAAACCACACCAAGTCCTGTCTACCACCTGCATCTCTACGTAGCAGCAAAAGGCTGTCTGAGCAGGAAATCGCCCCTTTATGTGGCAGGAAGCCACACAGAATTAAACAATGCTAACACCCTAAGTGTTCCACAAAGAATGACCAGGGCCCTTAGGGCACTGCCGAACACACCCTACTGCACAAGTTGGGAAATTACCCAACATTAGCCACTGAACTGGCGTGCCCCGCCCCATATTGAGACCCAGGCATGCCCTGGAACACAGCCAAGAGGATCTACAAAGTATGAGTGTTTCATGACCACAAAAGGCAACAGTAAGTTAGGAACTGCTGACTGAATAGGAAGTTGCTGGTTGTATTTGCTTCCTAGGGCTGTTGTAACAAAGTAGCACAAACTGGGTGACTTAAAACAACCAAAATTTGGGCTCCCCTGGTGGCGCAGTGGTTGAGAGTCCGCCTGCCGATGCAGGGGACGCGGGTTCGAACTCCGGTCCGGGAGGATCCCACATGCCGTGGAGCGGCTGGGCCCGTGAGCTGTGGCCGCTGAGCCTGCGCGTCCAGAGCCTGTGCTCCGCAACAGGAGAGGCCACAGCAGTGAGAGGCCCGCGTACCACCAAAAAATTTCTTCTCTGACAGTTCCAAAACCCAGAATTCCAAAATCAAGATGTTGGCAGGGCCATGCTCCCTTGGAAGCCTCTAGAGAAAATGACTTCCTTGCCTCTTAGTAGCTGGTGGCTCCTGGCAATCCTTGGTGTGCCTTGGCTCATGGCTGCATCACTCTAACCTCTGTCTCTGTTGTCACATGGCCTCCTCCCCTGTGTGTCTGTGGGTTCTCACCTATTCTCATAAGGACACCTGTCATTGGATTTAGGGCCTGCCCTAATCCAGTATGACCTCATTTAACAGATTACATCTGCAAAGACCCTATTCTCAAAAAAGTTCACATTCCGAGTTTCTGTGTAGACAGGACTCCAGTGGCCATCTTTTGTATCTTTCCAGTTTGTTCTTTCTATGACTCCAGTCCACAGTGTGCAGTCACATAGGCTGCCCCAATCTATGGACCACATCACATCCCCTGCCCCCCACCTCATGTCCTTTTCTCCTAAGCTGTTAGATTCTGGGATCTAACACTGCAATCGCTCCTCTAAGTGCCCCTCAATCCCTCCCCTCCCCTCACTTCATCATACTCACCTGGTTCATTTGACTCTCCACTTACTACACTCATTCACAAAGGTAACTGAACTTGAACACACACCTTACTGACTAGTGCACTTTAATTTCATGATCTCAAACCTTCAGTGGACCCACAGGATTGCCCAGCTATCCTACCATGTTTCCAAAGTACCTATGTCCAAGTTCTCCTAAATCCTGGTTTGAAATGGCCATTGATTAGCCAACAAGGTCAAATCCCTTCACCTTTCTGAACTCCCACCTGTTTTGCACCTTGAAAGCTTCCAGCATTCTCTCTATCCTTCTCACCATCAGCTACCGACCTTCCTTCTTATTTCACAGAGAAAATAGGCAATCAGGGTGGCCAGGACTACCCTAGCCAGCAGGCTTCTGTATCCAAACACTTCCCAAGCCTCTCATCTTTTCCACCTAAACACTAACTGGGCCACGATCCCACCTAATCCTCTTCCATGGAGACCCCTTTCTTTATGAATATTTTTGCTTTTTTTTGGTCAATATTTACTATTTCCCCACAGCAACCCTGTTTTTCCAGAGTCCTAGAATGCCAGTCTCTGCCTGTGATATTAATTTTGCTTCTCATGACGAGGTCTTGTTAAATGGTCGTACTGGTTAAGGCAGAATTTAATTACCTTGGGCCAAAGGTCATTGCAAAGTCAGGAGAAGGCTGGTATGGTATCATCAGTGGAAGTTAAAAAGTACAAAGCAGAACACGAGAGAGTAAGTTTCTAAGCATGAAGACATTTTGGAGATAATATGCTGATTTAGCTGGAATGTTGAATAATAACTTTGCTGGGTTTCTAACATGCTAAAAGTTATATAAATAAGTATCTGCATTCAACCATAAGCAATTCATGACCTTTCACTCTGATTTTTGGGTAAATGGCACTATATGGGCCCTGAGAATCTTCTGGAACAGTTCCAATACATTGACCAAAGCAAAGGTACCGTAAAAGTGCCTGTAACCAAACAGTGATGCAAACACAGGCTGGCAGGGAAATTCTGGCAGCATCTACCTTTGACTGATGGAGGCTGTGAGCCAAGCTAGGAAATGCTGCCCAAAGAGCTCTGCCTGGATCAGGACAAGATAATGTTAACCAGGTAAAATGCTCAGCTCCATGGCTTCTCAAAGTGAGCTCCATAATCAGCCTTCATCAGGATCTCCTGGAAGCTCCTGTTAACCACACAGATTGGGGGGTTCCCCTTCAGATCAGCTAAATTAGACCCTCTGGAGATAGGTGCTGGAAATCTGCACATTTAAAGATTTCCCCCGATGATTTTACTATGTCTCTAAAATTTAAGAACCATTTGTTTATTATCATCACTTTGACTTTCCTAAATATCCTGGGGTGGGGGGGGGGGAAATGGCCTAATACAATCAGTTTGCTGGACAAAGCCAATTAGAGACCTAATCGTGGAAACAGTGCCTGCAATGATGCTCTAACACACTGATCACATTCCAGGGCAGCTCTGAACAAGACAGTGCCTTGTTCAGAAAACTTCCCATGGATCCTCAAGGTCTGCTCATCAAGGACAAATGTCTCAGTCTGGCACTCCCAGCCCTCAGGAACATGCTTCCCTTTTATTACTCCTCTGAATGAATCAGTCACTTTGGCCTATACACTAGTGTTCACCAAAATGCCCCTCTTGAACAAAAATTTAAACCGTATCTATTGCTCATCCATCATTCAATCAACCATGCATTTATTGGACATTGTGGTTTTCCAAGTGCTGTACTAGGCAGTAAGGATACACAGCTGAAATACACAGCTGAAAAAGCACTTTCTCTAAGAAACTGTTTCCCACATAATAATTAGCTTAGTCTTCCCTTGAGGAATTTATTAGATTCAGCTCTGACCTATAGTTATTCATGTTTATATCTTACCTTTCTACTGAAACACAAGCTCCTGGTGGCAAACAATACCTTTCTCACCTCTGTATGCTCTACAGACAGGTATAAGTAAATGTTTTCTGAACCAGATTGAATTTAACTTCAAGCAAAGTGACTCTGGTGTTCATGGAATGAAATGAATTTGAAGTGGCCAACTCTGGCTATGAATGTTTTTCGTTTTTTTTTTTTTTTTTTTTGGCACTTCTAGCATTGAATAATGTATACTTTTAACAGATTGTTCTTCAAAAATAGATGTGAGATTTTAAAAGTAGTTTATTCTGGTCATGGGGATGTAGGCTCCAGTCAAGTTAAATGACATCTGGCAAATCAAGTTGGCAAAGTAACAGGTTTTCAGAAGGTCAAGCCAGTGGCCTGAGTCAGTCCACCCCTCTGTCATGGGGACAGTCTCAGAGGCAGGCAATGAAAAGCAGACCTTCTGACACCACACACTTTCAGTTAAGCCACCTATGCCCCAGGCTCTTCAACCTTTGTCATTTCGAAATAAGAGCTTCAGGAAAGCATTCCTTAAAAGGGAACCCTTTAGATACAAACCAAAGACCTGATCCATGAAAGCAATCATTGATAAGCTGGCCTTCATTAAAACTAAAAACTTCTGCTCTGTGAAATACAATATCAAGAGAATTAGAAAACGAGCCAAGAAGTGGAGGAAACATTTGCAAAAGACACATGTGATAAAGGACTGTTATCCAAAATATACAAACAACTCTTAATCTTAAAACTCAGCAATAGGGACTTCCCTGGAGGTGCGGTGGTTAGGAATCCACCTTCCAATGCAGGGGATACAGGTTCGAGCCCTGGTCTGGGAAGATCCCACATGCCGCAGAGCAACTAAGCCCATGTGCCACAACTACCGAGCCTGCACTCTAGAGCCCATGAGCCACAACTACTGAGCCTGCGTACCACAACTACTGAAGCCCATGCGCCTAGAGCCCATGCTCCGCAACAAGAGAAGCCACCGCAAATGAGAAGCCTGCACACCACAATGAAGAGTAGCCCCCGCTCGCCACAACTAGAGAAAGCCCGCACGCAGCAACCAAGACCCAACGTAGCCAAAAAATAAGCTAATTTTAAAAAAAATCAACAATAAGAAAACAAACAACCTGTAAAAAATGGGCCAAAGACCTTAACAGAAACCTCACCAAAGATATGCAGTTAGCAAATAAGCATAGGAAAAGATGTTCCACATCATATGCCATCATGAAAATGCAAATTAAAACAATGAGATACCACTACACAGCTATTAGAACGGTCAACACCAAATGCTGGTGCAACAGGAACTCTCATCCATGGCTGGTGGGAACGTAAACTGGTACAGCCACTTCAGAAGGCAGTTTGGTGGTTTCTTACAAACTACACATACTCTTACCCTATCACCCAGCAATCATGCTCCCTGGCATTTATCCAAAGGAGTTGAAAACTTAGGTCCATACAAAAACCTGCACATGGATAACCTGCACATGGAAACTTATAGCAGCTTTACTCATAATTGCCAAACTTGGAAGCAACCAAGATATCCTTCAGTAGGTGAATGGATAACTAAACTGCGGTACATCCAGACAATGGAGTATTATACAGCACTGAAAAAGAGCTATCAAGTCATGAAAAGACATGGAGGAACCTTAAATGCACATTACTAAGTGAAAGAAGCCAATCTGAAAAGACTGCATGCTGTATAATTCCAATTCTGTGATACTCTGGAAAAGGCAAAACTATGGAGACAATAAAAAGATCAGTGGTTACCAAAGGTTGGGGGTGTGTGCGGGAAGACGACGAATATGCAGAGCACAGATGATTTTTAGGGCAGTTAAAATATTCTGTATGATATTATGATGATAGATATAGACCATTATACATTTGTCCACACCTGTAGAACGTAAAACACCAAACGTGAACTCTAAGGTAAACGATGGACTTTGGGTGATTACGATGCGTCCATTCAGGTTCATCCTTTGTTAAAAAAAAAAAAAATGCACCATTCTGGTGAGAGACATTGATAATGGGGAAGGCTATGCATACGTGGGGGCAGAGGGCATTCGGGAAATCTCTGTATATTCTTCTCAATTCTGTGGTAAATCTAAAACTTCTCTTAAAAAAGGGTCTTAAAAAACCAAAAAGCAAAAACCCACGAACCTCCGAAGTATTCAATTCCCGTGGTCTATGGTCATAATTAGTTTCTTCAACTTGCAGAGGTGAATTTTCCTGAAAATCTTCACTTTTGTGTTCTATCATTAACATTTCAAATTTCTTCTTTGCAGATCCCACTATGTGGATGGTAACCTTTAAAATCAATATCAGTCGTGGTGAATAGCGGTTATCGTAGGTTGGGACTACGAGAGATTTGTATGTTCCTGTGTCTTATATCCCCTGTGATGTTTATATTTTTATAAGCAGATATGCTTTTGAACTCAAAAAACACCCCCAATGAGTTCATGTTTTAAAATTTGAAAAGATCTATTGATATTTAAATTAGAGGGAGTGGACTCGTTACTTTTATACAAAATGGTAAAGATTTTTAAAGAGTCAATTTAAGGAAAGTGAAAAAAACCAGTTTCTTGGCCAGATGTTCCGTTCATGTTAAGGTCTGTGATAGCAGGAGGTGTGGCTGCCTTGTTGTTATTTCTGTCTCATGTTTATTGCTCTTATTTCCCCCAAGACTGTAAGGTGTTGGGTTGTTTTCCTTAGTGTCTTCCCTAACATGGAGTTGTACTAAGTACTCAAAGATATCTTTGCTTAGTTGAATTTCACATTAAGACAAAAAAAGTTTTATCTTAAAACATCCAGATAGGGACTTCCCTGGTGGTCCAGTGGTTAAGAATCCACCTTCCAATGCAGGGGACGCAGGTTAGATCCCTGGTCGGGGAACTAAGATCCCACTTGCTGCGGGACAGCTAGAGAGCCCGCATGCCACAACTACTCAGCCCGTGAGCTCTGGAGCCCACGCACTGCAACGAAAGATCTCACGTGCTGTAACTAAGACCCTACGTGGCCAAATAAAAAAAAGTTAAAAAAAAAATCCAGATAATCTACGACATTAAACGATTTTTTTAAGTTTCTTTTAGCCAGATTATGAAATTATTCACCACCAGCTGTGGTGAATGTTAATCTCATAGAACAAAGATGGCACCTCCAGATCAAAGAAACCTGTTCCTTTTTCAAATAAATAAATTTCACTCTGTCATTTCACACTTAAACATAAAATTGCCCTGCGGACACAGCTCATTTGCAGGCCAGCACTTGCTAATGTTCTTTGAAATCCAAATAAAAGGAACCCAAGTTCTGGCTCATTTCCTATCTCCGTCCAGCAGTATCAGGTATTAAAAAGAACTTCTGAGGCAGACCTTGGCCACCTGCCATTGGAACCCGCTGGAAACCAGCTAGCTTCCTAAGAGGATGGGGGACTCAGTCCACAAGCACTGCTGGAGCTTGACTTGTGCTGCTCAGACAACCCAAGAGGTGAGGAGAGGAGCCTTGGGCAAAGGGAGCCTGGATGGCAAGGGTTTTCTCCCCAGTGGGTTTAAAATGTCAAGAGTTAGTGCTTTTCTCATTTCTAAGGAAGCAGTCGTTGCTCTGGGGAAATGGCGTGTTTTCTGAGCTTGGGCTTACAAGGGTCCTTCTCAGGAGATGGGACCTCCCCCTATACTCCCAACAGCTTGATAAACTGCTTATTCTCAAAGTCTTCCTGGTCCATTAGGACACAACCCACCCCCCTTTTTTAAGATATTTAACAAAAAAGCATTTAGTCATCTCAACATGACTCTGAGCCAAAGCAGACCATTCTTTTCTAATAACTCTGCTTTTTAGAGGAAACAATCTGAATGTTCATACAGACTGTGGCACTCAACTGAGCTCATAACTACAGCTACCCAGAATTGTTTTTGTGATAATAATAATAATAAAGACCACATTAAGGTAGAACGTACTCTATGCCAGGCACTGGGCTAAGTGCTTTCTATGCATTATCTCATTTAATCCTTGCAACCACTTCATGATGTGCTACTGTTCTCCCCCACCTTACAGTAGAGTAACTGAGATTCAGACAAGTTTAGTGACTTACCCAAGGTCACACAGCTAATTAACAATAGACATAGCATCTAACCTAGGCTAGTGTGACCCCAAAGCCCTTGCTCTTATCCATAACGTTACACCTTCAGAAAAAAAAAAGTCTTGTCTCCAAACCTGGACTGCAAGTTCCTGGAGGGGAGGAGCTGTATTTTAAAGAATTACCACCCTCACTGCAGCACTGAGCAATGGGTAAGGAAACCCAGCAACCAATTTCTGTACCCCATAAATACTAAGAAGTTGTGTGATGCCAGTTCACTGTGAACTATAAGTTTACTCTTTCTACTTGAATGAACCTCAGTGCTATTTTTTTCCTAAAGGCCCGGCTCAAGGGGTACCTCAAAAGGGCCCATTTAACATTTTGGCTCTTGAAATGGAATAAACATAATGGAACTGTCTTTTATCTACCAGTATACAGGGCTGAATAGTGTCCTCCCAAAAGTCTTGCCCATCTGTAACCTCAGAATGTGATCTTACTTGGAAATAGGGTCTTTGTAGATGTAATCAAGTTAACCTGAGAGGACACTGGATTAGGGTGGGCCGAATCCAATGACTGGTATCCCTATAAGACATGAGAAATTTGGACATGGACACACAGAGCACCATGTGAAGACAGAGACACACAGGGAGAACACGGTGTGATGACAGAGGCAGGGACTGGAGTGATGGGTCTACAAGCCGAGGGACACCAAGGATTGGCAGCAACCACCAGAAGCTGGGACACAGGCATGGAACAGAATTTCCCTTAGAGTCCTTGATTTCAGACCTCTAGAACCCAGACCTGCGAGAGATACATTTCTATAGTTTGAGCCACCCAGTTTGTGGTCCTTTATTACAGCAGCCTTAGGAAACTAATAAATAGGATCTGGCTTAGGAAAAATATCAGTGTGAGAAAAGGCACCCTGGTCCTCCCAATTCAGCGGCTACACCAGAGAGCCCACCAGCTGGGGCTGCCTCTTTGGGCCTGTAAGTTCCTACTGCCCTTCCGAGGCCGAAGCAAACGTTGGTGACGGCGGGCATCGGCGGAGGAGAAAGAAATTGGTCGGACCACCTGGTTCAGCCCCTGCTGGCGTGCCGCTCAGGACCGCGCTGTTTCCTCTGTGGTGTATCTGTCATCATTGCTCTGGCAGCAAAGGGAGCCACAGATGTTCTTAAGCTACCACAGGGCCCTTGCGGGGCCGAGAGTGTCCAAGGACAGAGCAGCGTGCCCGTGGCGCCGGTGGGCAGAGGGTGGAGGCAGAGCGCATTGCTGATGTGCTGGTACCCTTATGAGAGGTAAGGGGCTACGTCAGGCCCAAATGTCCCCAGGGAAGAAGGAGCCAAGTGACCCATGCTGGACACACAACTACGTGGTCAATTAATGGGCCCAAACCTTAATATCGGGCCATCTGTGGGCTGGGCGAGCAGGGGCAATGGCTGGGATGGGGCTGAGGCAGACAAGACGTCACACAGGAAGGGGGCAGAGACATCACAGGGCAGAAAGGGAGGTGCTGCCACAGGTGCCAAGGAGACCCCTCAGGTGACCAGAGAGCTGAGTTCAGAACCAAGAAAAACTCAGAGAAGCCAGGAACGGAAGAACCAGGCCTGGCAGGAACCAGGGCCAGGGTGCCCACCCAGGATGAGGGATTTCAAGGCGGGGCGAGTGGGCCCTCCCTCCCTGGGGTGCACGCCAAGGCTGGGAAGACGGGGGCGTCTGGTGAGACCCCTCTGCGCAGAGGAAGCTACAGAGACACGTCTAGCATCCCGTCACCCTGGAAAGACGCTAAGAGGAGGTCGGACTCAGCTGCGTGAAAGGCCTGACTGTCTTGTAGACTGCCCTCCACCTGCGGCCCAAAACCCACCCCGAGTCCCACGCTCCAACCCCATCCAAAGCAGCATCTGGTGGCCCTGAATGACCCACAACCCACGTCCGTGAACAAGGAGCACGAGGTGGGTTGTGCGGCAGGAAGCACTTGGTTGGTTAAAGGACCGAGGGGCTGTTCGGAGGCGGGAGGGGGTCAGGGCCAAGGGAGAGAGAGGCTCCAATCCAGGGGCTCCGACCACGAGACTGGCGGCTGAGAGCGCAGCCTGGCGATGGCACATTTAGGAGGTGAAGACACGTGAAGGGCCACAGTGACACGTGAAGACACTGTGAAGACACACAGGCCACTCCTGAGACTCACAACCAGGCAACAGTGCATGGGGTGCAAGCTACAAACCCAAAGCAAAGCCCTGCCTGGGACCTTCTGCTGGATGGGCTCACGTGAGGCTGCTCAGTCATGTAACCAAGCAGGACCCTATGAGGCCTTCCCAGAACAGACCCCGCCCATGTCCTCCGCCTGCCTTTTGTCTGTAGAAAAACTTTAGTCACAGAACAAATTTAATCAGAGAAGTGAGAAAATGAAGAAAGAAAGAACAACAGTCAAGCAAGACAAAATAATAATACTTTAGCTGTTAAACAAAGTCAGGGACCTTTAGTTCTTCCTCAAGGACTACAGATACTATTCTGAGCCGTGTCCTTTGAGCTGCTTTGCAGATACTGAAACCCCCCACCAGGTGGAAGAAGTTAACTGTATGCTGTCCACAAGCATGCAGACCCCAGACCCGTTGGAAACAGGAGGTTGATGATGCTGACTCCCAATTACCTCACCATCAACCCATCAGAAGAATGCCCACGAACTGATCACGCCCTGCTCCTTGAACATTATAAGATTCCTCACTACCCCCTCCAGGGTGGGACACACAATCTTGAGTGCATCAGCCCCCTGTGGCCCCGTTTACCTGCAAAGCAATAAAGCTATTTCTTTCTACTTCACCCAAAACTCTGTCTCCAAGATTTAATCTGGCACCGGTATTCTGTCACCGAATTTTGGCAACAGTAAAGGACTGCCTTGCTGTCCCCTCTCCTTTGAAGGGCATTTGGTAAACTCTTGTAATGTCCAGTTCAGGGCAGCTCCACCTGCCTCATGGGGCCCTGTCTAGGTGGGCAGGGAGCTACAGAGAGTATAGTGACAAGGAGAGCTTCCTTGGAGAGTCCTTGTATGCCATTAGTAGATCCCCCCTGGTGTAGGCTGGGCCTTCAGGAGGGTCAGCTTACCTCCCAAGCCTGGCACGCTGGTCCCACTGGGGTCATCCGGATGTGGAGCTGAAGGTGGATCATAGCCGATCACCAGGTCAATGGTGGCCTGGGTAGAAAAAATTCGTGGCAGACAGAATCAGTGCAGGGCATCAGAATGCTATAGACTCAACACAAAGCAATTCAGCAGGAGTAAAAGTTCTAGCAGGGGTGAGCAGGGGGATGGGAAAGTGAGAAGAGAAAGAGAGAAGGACGACATACCCTCCACTGTTCATATCTTCCCACCGTGTGGGCCCAGGTGGAGTGGGTGCACCTGGGAAAGCAGTTACCTGGTACAGGTTGCCAAGTGTATCATTGCTAAGGGGCACCCTCATAACTGGAGGAAAGTTTTGCGACAAGGAAGCTTGAACTCGTAACAAACCTCCTTCCTAGGGTGGAGATGGCCTCCAATCACAGAATTACAGTCACAGAGGATCATTCTAAGTGTTTAAGTTTTTTTGTTTGCTCATTGACGTCTTTGTTAATTGCTGAAATTTATTTTCACACTTCTCTCCAAAAAGAATTTTAAGTGACTAACAAAAAGTTATAAAGCGATGTGATTCATAAAATGAGGTTCAAGAAAAAGGGAAACAAGTCTGATTAAAGAGGAAACAAAGATGCAAAACGTGAAGATGAAGATAAGTGCCATCCCTCTTGCATTAAATATGACCCCAAGTTGGCTAGAAGCCAAGGCAAGAAGGAGAACGTAAAATGTTATACATAACCTTTCATCATCAGAAAGGAAGAAACATACTAACTCGTTACAGGAGATAAAATTATTCCTATTTTAAAAATCTGAGTTAAATTTCTCATGTGGGGCATTATTTTAGGGCAGAGTTTCCTATACTTTCATATTTTGTGAACCGATAAAATTTCAAAAAAGTTTGCGAGGGGACTCAACATAGGGTCGCTAATTTTTATTTTGCCAAACACGTTCCCTCAACTACCATCTACTACTATAATCATTTCACAAAATAATGGACTTTTAACAGCAAAAGTGAGGAAGGATAAACCTCAAAATAAAAGAAGTCCTTTGAAAATAAGAATGGCGTGCGCGCACGCACACACATTATCAGATAAAATACAGGACATAAAATTTGGGACATATTTATAGTACAAAATTGTTCATTGTTTATCTGAAATTCAAATTTAAATGGGCATCCCACACTTCCATTTGCTACTTTTGCTACACCTGGTAAACTCTGTCTCTCACTCACACACACACACACACACACACACACACACAATTGCCCTGTTTTCTTCCCATCTGTCTGCTCATTAGTAAATACTCCCTCATGGATCAGCACATTCTTTGCCAACTTAAGAACTATGACCTGGGAGACACTGAACAGGATAATAAATGATGCCTCTGACAGCAGTTTCTTGGCAAATATAGAATCATAAGAGCAGCGTCTCATGGCTACAACCAGGCCACAATAGGAACACTGAATGCAATGAGGGGCTCAATTGCCAAACTTGAAGAATCCACCTTTCAAACCCAGAAGAGTCCATGAATGGCTCGACCTCTGTATCAATGGCTTCCCAATAACTTCAGGATCCTCCGAGGTGCTCCAGGCCCTCTAACAGGGGTAAGGGGATACCAGCGGGCCAGGCCTGAGGCCCTCACTCTTCCTTACTCCATTCAATGACTATAATTCTGCCATTTCAGGGTTCTACATATGCTTTCTTCTCTGCTTTAAAGAGGAAAAAAACAGCCAGAAAAATCACTGACTTGTACCATCTTCCCTTAGTATCATTTCTCTCAGCCAGTTTTGGGTAGACAGACGATAGCTGACATTCTGAATTTACATTTTATGATCAGAATGCTAATTCACAGCAAACCTATAAGTTTTGGAGACTAGACCAGCAAAACTGACATTCCTAATGGGCATTAATGCATTCTTGCCTTCAGGGATGGCCTCTTTTAAATTTTCTCCCTTTGCCCAGGCTCCTAAGCAAAATATTGACAAATTGTTTGGAAAACGAAGGGGTCAGAGGTTAACAGGGCAAGCATATTAGCTTTATGAGTGCTTGTTAGCAATCTTAAGAAATCTGAGAGCGGTGATGCTAGAGTCAATTTTTTTAAAGTGCACTTGAAAAAGAGTCTCTCTCTTCTGGTCTCATATCAGACAATATCAGTGTGTACTTGTTTAGAGAGGCTGTGATCAGAAAACGTTCAGCTGCCAATGGAATAATAAAGACCATGGGGACCTCCTTGGTGGCTCAGTGGTTAAGAATCCTCCTGCCAATGCAGGGAACACGGGTTCGAGCCCTGGTCTGGGAAGATCCCACATGCTGCGGAACAGCTAAGCCCGTGAGCCACAACTACCGAGCCTGCGCTCTAGAGCCCGCGAGACACAACTACTGAGCCCACACGCTGCAACTACTGAAGCCCAGGAACCTAAAGCCTGTGCTCCGCAACAAGAGAAGCCACTGCAATGAGAAGCCTGTGCACCACAACGAAGAGTAGCCCCTGCTCTCCGCAACTAGAGAAGGCCCGTGCACAGCAATGAAGACCCAACGCAGCCAAAAATAAATAAATAAATAAATAAATTTAATTTTTTAAAAATCATGATATTAACATCTTGGTATTCTGGTCTAATATTAATGAATTACCTTCTATAGAATGCTTCAAAGAGTATCTGATACACAGAGCTACACTCACCATACAAATGTTAACAACCAAGTGAATATGCCTAGAGCTGTACCAAGAGAGGGTCCCACTCACGCTATAGTATTCTGATATAGAAAATCAAGTTTATCTACTTTGTAGTTCTGTCAATATGAGTACAGGATGAGGCCATATCATTTGTAAATGCACCTATTTACCTCAAAACCAGTAGGGAGAGTGTGTGTGTGTGTAGTGAGCTACTTATAATTTCACACTCTTGTCTCAATGAACCTTTGCAAAGCCATCTCCCTTCAAAGCCATTCAACAAGAGGGAAATGCTCACCCCAGTCTCTTGCCCCCTTTCGTTTAGCAGGGAGATCAGTTTGTAGGGCAGCGATCGGCTCTGGTCGCCAATCAGGTCTTTCAGGGCTACGGTGGCCGTGCCAATTAACCTGCAGGGGAAAGGAAAAAGCACACAGTTACCCACATAAGAGGCATGTTTCCGTTTCCACACTGGACCTCCCAATCCTCTTCCTATTCATCTGCGAGCATGAAAATCACTCATAATGAAGCGTGGGCCATTTTGTGCTCTCCCTAGCAGGGTATTTTGGCGGTAACCATCACACAGCAGCCACCATGTCTCCATAACAAGCAGTCATTTCAAGAGTCAAACTATGGTGCCTGTGAAATTTCACATCACAAATGAGATCGATGGGTGAGAGACAAAGACTGAATATAACCTCGAAGAATACAGGAAGAGAGAAAAGTAGGACAAAGTTTAGGCATTCTTCTGTAATGGACATTTAAAAGGATTCATAAAACATTGTCCACTGTAACCTGTTAATGTGTTGTGATACAAAACAAAAGGGAGTTTAAGATAGCAGAGGGAATTAAGGTTGCTAATCAGCTGACCTTAATATGATTAGACTGGGCCTACCCAGATAATCCAGGATTGAAAGTAGAAGAGGGTGACGGAAGAGGCAAGAGACTTGCAAGAAACACTCAACAAGCTGTCACTAGTTTGAAGGGCCCACAAGCCAAGGAATGCAGGCGGACTCTAGAAGCTGGAAAAGGCAAGAAAATGGATTCTCCCCTAGAGCCTCCAGAAGGAATACAGCCCAGCTGACACCTTCATTTTGCAGGTAAGCCCACTGGACTTCAGACCAGTAGAGCTGTAAGGTGGAAAAATTGTGACGTTTTAAGCCACTAAGTTTGTAGTAATTTAAAGCAGCAACAGAAAATTAATACAGGTCTCATGCAGAAGTTTTTCTCACTTTCACCTTATTTCCTAAAATTTTTTGATTTTTGTTTGTTTCTTTGTTTTGTTTCCATCATCCTTCATGTAGGTAGTAGCAGTAGTAAACTTCATCTCACGTAGGCCATGGTCTTCAGAGACTGGCTAATTGATTTAGTAATGGGCTGAGGAAACCACACAAGAACATAGAAAATCTAAGCTTCCACCTGGGCCAGGTAACACATGGTTCAGAAGCTGCTTTGGTGTAACAGATACCTGACCGAATGTGAAAGTCCGAGTCCAGGTTAATGGAAGAGCGTTAGGAATTCACTGACTCAGGTCTGGCCACTGATGCTGTCTGATGTGTACAGCCTCAACGAAGAAGAAATGACTTAAAAGTGCATAATTTGTAAATTTGCCGATTGCTTTTCATTTGAATAGTATTATATAGTAAAAGTGGTATAGGAAATAATTTTAATGGAAATAGTTTTGTGAAATAAAGGCCACCTGGGAACATTTGAGCAATAAAAAAAAAAAACAACATTGTCCACTGTAAAAACATCCCCCCAAGTAAACCTTCTTGCAGTGTAAATAGGTTGCTAGTTTACTGATGGGGTAACTTGGCAACTCACATGCTGTGGAGCATCATTCAGAAGTTGGATGTATGCACTTCTTCCTCTTCCTGGACCCCAAGGGATTATATTCAGCCTCTGCCGCTTACCCATCCACCTCTTATTTTTTTGTTGTTATATTCTTTCATTTGCTTTATTTTTTAGATTCCACATATAAGTGATAACATACAGAATTTTCTTTCTCTGTCTTACTTCAGTCACTAAGCATAATACCCTCCAGGTCCATCCACGTTGTTGCAAACAAGAAAATTTCATTCTTTTTTATGGCTGAGTAATATTCCATTCTGTATATGTGCCACATCTTTTTTATCCATTCATCTGTCAATGGACACTTAGCTTGCTTCCATATCTTGGCTATTGTAAATAATGCTGCTATGAACATTGAGGTGCAGATATCTTTTTGAAATCGTGTTTTCATTTTCTTTGAATATATACCCAAGTGGAATTGCTGGGTCCTATGGTAACTCTATTTTTAGTTTTTTGAGGAACCTCCATACTGTTTTGTTTTGTTTTCTTTTTACAGTGGCTGCACCAAATCACATTCCCATGAACAGTGTAAAAGGGTTCCCTTTTCTCCACATCCTTGCCAACATTCGTTGCTTGTGGTCTTTTTGATGACAGCCATGCTGACAGGTGTGATGTGATATCTTATTGTAGTTTTGACCGTCTACCTCTTAGTGCACATAACATACTGGTACAGAAGTACACCTGTGTCCCTCCTTACTAGAGTAAAGCTCCTGAAAGGCAGAGGTTGTTTCCTGTTCTGTTCATTCCTCTAACCCCAGTGCTTGGAACATAGTTTGCTTATTAATAGATATTTACTGAATGAAGGAAAGAAACATTTTTGTAGTTAGGGCACATGATCAAAAAATTTATAGAACACACATCCCCAGGGAGTTGGTCAATATAAGAGTGTAACCTGTGGAATATAGTCTGTGAATTGGGGTTATAACACACAACATGGTATGAGAGTGGGTGAACTGAAAGAGTTCCCTTTGTGAAATGCAATAAAAAAGCAAAGAGAGTCCAGGGGTGTGCTCTCAGTATAGATACTGAAAAAGGAAAAGAGAAATAGTAAGAATTTTTAAATGCTATTTACTTATATCTTGTCTATATTTGCAGCGACTTATACTAACAATAGCAGATATGATAGCCTGGATTATCGTTAGCATAAAGTTAGAAAACTAAATATCAAGTCCTCAAAATGACAGGAGAGATTCCTTATACCAAAAACCCCACGGTGAAGAAACCGTAGTTGAGAATAAAAATAGCTCTGGGCTTTCAGGCAAAAACAATAATCAGGAAAGATCCCCCTGTGGAGAAGTATTCATTTCATTTAAAAATGTTGTCCATTTTGTTTTAAAATCAGGAAGTGACAGTTGATGTCAACATAGACACATTATTTTTAAACTGACATATATCTGTATTCTCATCCCCCACTCGGACCTCAGAAATAGGACCAGATTGTAGATTCAGCGTCTGTCATCCAACCACATACGTCCAGTGACTCAGAATAAGTGACTTCACTTTCTGAGAATAGGTATATATTATATCACACACGACCAAACAGCGCTATGGCACCCTGTTTCACACAACTCACCCCACAATGTGAGCCACTGGCACAGGGCTTCTTGGAAGAGTGCACTGACTTGAAACGAACACACCCAAGACATTCAACAACCATGATGGATTCTGCTCTCTTCTAATATCACAAGTCAGAAAAGAAAAATTTTGCCTCCAGAGGATTAAGAGTGCACTTTTCAGCCCTTTTAGGTCAATATAGAAATTAGGTCTCTCTGTCAATGCTGAGAATTGATGGGACCTTTACAGAGTAATTTTTCAGATGAGTATGTTCACTCCGTATGTTAGTATCTTGTTTGTTTTTTTAACATCCGTATGTTTTCTTCCCACTTGGGTTTTTATTCTCCTGCTATATTGAGGACAAGAGACTACCCATGACTCCATCTCTACCTGATGAAACAGAGAAACCTCCCACACAAGCTGAGAACCCCTGGCAAAATCTCTTCCACGTCTCTCTCAGCCCCACAGGGTGTGAGCTTCTCTCCATGGACTTCTCTCCATGTTTTAAGACAGCAGGCCACAGGGTTGGTTAATTTGGTTTTTTCAATAAGAACAAAATCTGAAAAGGTTTAAAAGTTATCTGACTGGTACTCACCTTGGAAAGACATGGAAACACACTGGATTTTACTCTTCACAGTTCCATGATTCATAACCTAACTTTATGATTAAAATCATAACATTGTACACTTGAACATGTACTGATTTGCTTTTGCTAAAGCCAAGATGACCTGAATCTCTATCAACAATAAATAATCCCTGGAACAAAACAAAAACTACAGCATGCAGGGATGATACTGAAGTGGAAAGAGGGCTGACCTGGGTTGGACCAGCATCTATCAACAGCGGCACTACTGATACTTTGAACTGGGTAATTATTTGTTTTAGGGGGCTGTCCTGTGCCTTGTCAGATGCTCAGCAGCTTCCCTGGCCTCTACCCACTAGAGCATCTCTACACATTGCCAGTTGTCCCCATAGGCAAAATCAGCACAGGCTGAGAACCACTGGGTTAGACAATTCCTGTTCTACCCCTAACTCTGTGTCCCAACTTCCTTTGAGGACTTGGCTAAGTCACCCTAATCTCTGAGCCCCTTCATTATCTGCAAATGAGTAGATTGAAAGAATTCCTCAGACCCTTTTTAGCCCTGAAAGTCTGCTACTGGCTTATATATGTGATGTTCCTATGTATGTCTATTCAGAAAACTCTCTCATGTTATACATTTCTTTTCTTTTAAAGGCTTTGTTCATTGATTTAGGGGGAAAAAAAATATCCTAGAAAATGTCCATAATGAACAATCCAGAATACTAGGCAAGTTTTCTGCCTTCAAAGGTATTGGCTTCTTATAACATCAGGAGTCAAACAAATTCCCACAGGGTGTCAGGAGGAAAGTTTAGGCCAATAACAGATATGTGGAATACAGTATTAGGTGAGACAATAGGGAGTGGTGGGACTTGTGGCTAACTGGGGAGAACAGCTTTGCCTAAAACACAAAACCCATCTGCTGGCCCTTTATGGCCCTGAATGGGTTTTACAACCTCCATTCTGACTCATCCAGTATCCGCTGCCTTCCCCTCCCCATGAGAGGGTGTGAGAGGATGTAACAAATAACAGACCAGGAATGGAGTGAAATAAAAGAAGCCAATCGTGAAGTCTGATCTCAATTCCTTCTTTCAGAAACCTTTAGTCCCATTTCTTAAGATTTGCTTTTTCATCATAAAATTCTTATGCTTGTGGGGGTGGGGTGGGGGAGGGGAGGGAGACGTCAAAGAAAACTTAAATTTCTTTTTTCTGAAGCTAGTGCTTGTTTAGATGAAAGCCTAGAAAGACTTTAATCCACAAAATATTTTTAACGGCTCAGTGAGTTGAAGAAAAATATAAACAGTTACAGCTTCTAAGATCTTTCACTGTAAGTTGAAGAAAACATCCCCTATGGGTGTCTGAACTCTATACAGCTTTGAAGGCAAGCCTGGCCTGGCCTATTTTCTATGATGTTGCTTGGATACAAAATACAGTGAGAGACTGGGAAATGATGACTTGGCCTCCTACACAGGGAATAAGAAGAGTTCAGTCGGACCACAAGCCAATTTCCTTTAAAGAAGGTGATACTAAACCAAGACCCTTTTTCTTTCATGTTACTAATGCTATAAATATGTTAAAATATTATGGTATGAAAGTAATGGGGAAAGTTTTGCCCTGTGTTTTCATGGAAAAATAAGTGTCTCCCCATGGGCTCCACCCAACACTAAAATGGATGGACCACACCTCAAAAAGAAACTTATAGTGCAAGAATAATAAACAGCAGATGTATTCTGAAATGAAGAAAGAGCCAGTCCTTCTCCTATTCCTTTCAGTCCACGAACACCCATATAGTTTGTTGTGGGTTCTCTCTGTGACATCAAACTAATTCTAAGCAATGGAAGCAACTACTTGAAAATTAAATGTTAGGTTTGGGGGAACTAAAGAGTTTAACTGTAAACTAGTCAACTCGGTCATGCAAGTGTTGGTTAAGAACTTTTGTTTCTTTCTTGTTAAAACAGAGTCCAGTGTGATTAAAAGAGAAATGCAAAATGTTTTCCCCGTTGGCCTGGACGCAAATGTTAACAGTCGCATGCCACTGTGGTGAGTAAGGGCTTTGCTGGCTGAGTTCTTAATCAGGGGAACTCACATCTAGCGAGTTGTTCTTCTGTGCAGCAGGGACACAGCCCACATGGGTTACTGGGGAAGGGTTTACTGGAAATTCCCTCATGAAGGAAAGGAAAAATAAGCTGGAGGCTGGAAAGTAAATCACACGTTGCTCTGTTTCTGCTCCCAAGGACTGCAGAACTACCAACTTCCCATCCTCCGAGGGGCAATAACAATCCCCAACAGGGCTGGGGAACAAATGCTCTTCTGAGTGGCTCCCAGGTCTCCTGCAGGACCATGATTCGCCCACCCTTTGAAGCACTGGGCTCTCAGCCAGCTGGGCCTTGTCGTCTGCGCCAGGCCCAGAAGGCCAGTGGGGATGCTCGGCTGGGTCCCATCCCCTCCGCAGACTTCTCCCTCCTCCAGGCCAGTATCAGTGGAGCTCCTCCCCAAAAGGAGGGAGCGCCAAGCCCCGCACCTTGCTTTCTACCAGATGGGGGGAGAGGCAGGGGCAGCCATGGCAGTGAATCCTATCACAGGGAACCCCGGAAAGCACCTCCCCGGGTCTCCCATCCACCTCACCTGTGGGGAACCCTCCGAGTCTCCCAACCCGCCCACTCTTGTGCTCTGGATTAGCTGCTAAAACTGTTTCTCAGAATGTGGTTCCCCAGACTGCCCTGCAGCAAAATCAGCAGGGCGGGTACAGATTCCCAGGACCCTGAGTCAGACTTTTTCTTTAGTTAATTCTTATACCCAGGAAGTTGGAGAAACAATGGTCTAGAACAGGTGGAGGGGTGGATGGAGGAAGGGGGGTAGGGAAGGCAGCTGGCAAAGCCAGTCCTGGGGAACAGGGAACACGTGCAGTTTTCTAAAAGTACATTCGATGTGATGATAGAGGTTCACATTTGAGAAATGGACGTAGCAATCAATTATTTAATAGAACAAAGGAGAAAGCAAAACTCCATCAAAGTCTACTCGGCAGGCCTAGTTACCTGCGCCCTCCCGTGGCTTCCCCTCCTTACTCCACACCAGGATTGTCAGAGGACCTTGAGGCCTTTGTCCCCTTCATCACAAGGGAGCAGGGGTTTTAGAAAACCTAGAAACTCCTAGTCCGCACAGTGGTTCCCCAACCTAGCAGTGCACAAGCCCCCTGAGGTGGAGGTGTAACAAACGCCATGCCCAGATTTTGGAATCACTGAACTAGCCTGGAGGCTGTGGCAGTATCTGCCGGATTCAGGGCCAGCCTTTGCTGCAGACGGCATCACTTTAACAGGGGAAGGAGATGAATGGAAGCCCAGGTCTCTTCCCCAAAGCCCTCCTGGGCAGCAAGGCTACAAGGCCAGGGGTGGGTTAACTAGCCTAATGCCTGGCACGTAGAAGATGTCTTAAGAGTTAATTTCTTGAATAAATGACTGTAACCTGCTATTTTTCTATTCGCTCTTGACCAATTCTCCTGTTCATTCAGTCCTCAAAGTTCTGGCTCTACGCTTGCCCGTTCTGGACAGTTCAACAGAACTCCCAGGCTCCGTCTCTGTCTAATGCCCTCATCCTTTAGACTCAAGGCAGTAGTATTCACTCATTCATTCATCAAGCACTTGGACCTTATAAAGTAAGGGGGACAGCATAACATAGTGGCTAAGAACTTGGCGCTAGACAGCGCTGACTGATTCAGACTTATCCTTGTACCACAGATCGTGTAACTTCTCTGAGCCTCAGTGTCCTCATCTGCAAAGTGGGGATAATGACAGCTCCTCCCTAACAGTATTGTTGTAAGGATTAAAAGGATGATCTGGTAAGTGCTTAACATCACTTTTCATTATTATTTCAGACACTATTCTGGAAAAAGGGATCCTAAAAACAATATGACTCCAAGTCAGTACTTGCAGGGAAAGCTGGTCTGAACTCATGCACAGCCTAAATCACAGGAAGGTGGGTTTATCTATGCGGAGTGTGGGCAGGTGGGCATGAATGAACAGATAAGAACCCTCTGTAACTACCCACAGCCATTTCTATACAATCACTGTGCAGAGTTCTTAAAACCAATCCTTTCTCTTATGTACATCAAATAGCTCCCTCCCCACCATCAATCTGTTTGGAAAAGAGATTGAATCTGTTTTGGAAAACAGAATCTGTTTCGAAAACAGATTTTTATTTTGTTGAATAATAAAATATTCTGTTTGGAAAACAATTTTTATTTTCAGGATTAGACCAGAAGTAAACTTCAGCTGTAGCTGAATTCTCATAAAATCTAATTAGTCGAATCTGAATGCACTTTTAAAGCCATAGGTCTCATAAAACGTTTCATTATAAAAGAGACCCCAGAGCAAATCCTTATATGAAAAACCTTTCTAAACCAGCGCACGTGTACGTCCATGCACGCACGCACACACACACACCCTTTACCCTGTCTTTTTCTCCCCTTTTCCCCTGCTTCATTCTTCATATTTATCACCATCTGATAAACTATATGTGGATTTACTTGTTTATTGTCTACTGCCTCCACTCAGATGTGAGCCCCATGAAAGGCATGGAGTACCCCCAGCGCCTAGAGCAGTGTCCGACACACAGCAGCCACAAGCAAATATCTGCTGAAAGAATAAATTAATTGATACATCACTGAAGATAGTCCAATGACCTTGCAAATGACTTATAGGTTATGAAGCGTCCTCTCCTAAGAGATGTTCCTCCAAGTAAAATCAGGAGATAATTACAGCTCTTATTATGAAGTGTCTTTCTCTTTCAGTCTCTCTGGGTGTTTCTCACCAGGGCTGTGATCTCCTCAAACAGCGGGGTTCAGCCTCTCCAGCACCCAGAGCCAACCAGCCCAAACCAGCTTTGATCTTTGCATAGCTTTGCTGCTCTGTTGAAAAAGCGGAACTAAAAAGAAATCAGCTTTTCCGTGCCGATAGCGCTCTCGCAAACATGGTGAACGTTCCTAAAACCCGCCGGACTTTCTGTAAGAAGTGTAGCAAGCACCGACCCCACAAAGCGACACGGTACAAGAAGGACAAGGATTCTCTGTATGCCCAGGGAAAGCGGCGGTATGACAGGAAGCAGAGTGGCTACGGTGGGCAGACCAAGCCGACTTTCCGGAAAAAGGCTAAAACTACAAAGAAGATTGTGCTGAGGCTTGGATGTGTTGAGCCGAACTGCAGATCTAAGAGAATGCTGGCTATTAAGAGATGCAAGCCTTTTGAGCTGGGAGGAAATAAGAAGAGAAAGGGCCAAGTGATCCAGTTCTGAGCTTCATATTTTGTTTTGTTATGAAGATAATAAACATTTGAGATTGTTTACTTCAAAAAAAAAAAAGAAAGAAAGAAAGAAAGAAATCAGAACTGGGAGTTTTGTTCCCAGTACCATCTGCCTCTGGCTTAGATTTTCTCACAGCCCGAGAAGCTACTCCAGGTAGAAAACCTGCCTCAACCCTTCTCACCAACCACACTGGGGAAAAGGAGAGGTCATGGGGACCGCCTCAATTAATCCCACTGCTATGTTTACACATGGCAGTGGCAGAGGTGAGTCTCACCACTAGGGGAAATAAAAGTATTAAAAGCTTGAACACAAGGTCTTTTGTACACCAGTAAACAAAAATTTCTCATAAGCAATACCACACCGTCCCATCAAATTAATTTCATTCCAAACCACAGTCTTTCTGTTTTCTCTAAGCAAAAACAAAACAAAAACAAAAAACCCTTGCCCAGGGAGTTAGTATATTCCATAACCCAGGCTTGTCCTTCTGCTTTTTCTAATTCTACAGTCCCCAGTACCATCCTGTGTGTAAGTGTGTGTGTTAGTTATGCTGTGCTCTCACTTTCACATCCTGGCACTCTGGCCCTCAACTCACACTCACACACTCACACACAAACACACACACACACACAGGAAATAAACATTGGAAGGTCTGAGGTTAAACTCTGGATTTACGAAGTTAAATCCATGTGCTTCCAATCAAAGAGCTGGGTGACTTTAAGCAATTTGGTGAACCTCTCTGAGCCACATTTTTCTCTAAGACGTCAATAAGCCTGTCTGACTCAAAGACATTATAAAGATGAAAACCGATTGCGTGTGGAGCAGTTTTAGCACAATTCCTGGCCCATGGTAAGCCCACAATAGATATTAGCGATTATGTTGTTCATCAGGAAATTTAAGTGATTTTTTTCCTTAATTATATTAAATTTGCCCTTATGTCTATCACTTACTGAGGAAGTATTCCAGCCACCACCATGAAGATGAAGAAACTTGCCAAAAGCCACCCAACCAGTAAGTAGCAGAGCCAAAACCCAAGCTAATCTCCTGATCACGCAGCTGACCGCTTGCCCACACCACCCCTTATGCAAGAACTCGGGTAAATTTCCTCCTGGGTATATTGTGAGGTCTTCGGTTATCTTCTTCTTACATTACAGCCAAGCGGACAATTCACCTTCAGAGGATGTCTCTAACTTTGCCGTGCATTTGTGTGGGGTATATGTGATGGTTTCAAATGCACAAGTACACACACATGGAGGGGAAAAATAAGAGTACTAGGAAGGCGAACTCTTAGACAGTTACAGTCATTTTATATCAGACATTGTAATGTGCATTCCTACATGTTCAATTTGGATCTTTTTAAATACCTTCCACGCCTCTACTTCACTTGCTCAAGCTTTCCTCCTCTACCTTCCTTAACCTGTGGAATACGATTATAACACCTGTTTCATTGTCCATACCTACTCATAATATCACCTAATAGTGTATCTGTTTAATAATGATGTATCTAGTTTTTTCTTCACAATACTGAGGTAAAATCCTCCTGAGTACTCTACCTGATGCTCATGAATTTGAAGGTTTTCCCACTCTGGATGGGGAGAGCATTAACTATTCTCAGCCCTCAGGTAGTTTCCTCACTGACCAGTCCACACCCGAGGAGTCAAGCGGAACCCTCTGCAAATCTCTGGAGCACTCTGCGTGCGTGCGTGTGCGTGCGTGTGCGTGCGTGTGTGTGTGTGTGTGTGTGTGTGCGCGCGTGTGTGTGTGTGTGCGCGCGCGCGCCTAGCTCTAGGCTCCCACCTGCACCTCCCCAACTCTGGGAGACAACCAAGATCTGCCTGTCCTGCAATGCAGCCTGGAAATGCTCTCTAGGCGTGAAGCTGGGCACTCAGAGGGCTCAGCTCATTTATCCCCCTCTCCTGGGGATCAGTGTCCTGTGCTGCTAGTGCCCAGTATCTGAAACCACTGGGGCATGTATTTCATCTACTTTTTTGGTTGTGTCAGGTGAGAGGGTAAATCTGGTCCCTGTGACATCACCTTAGCATGAGCAGAACACATACACACACCCAGAAATCTGAAAACTTGTAAGAATCTTTCATTCCTATATTTCCAGGCTCCTGAAGATGCTTCTTCTTTAGGAACTCAAGCAGAGTGACAGCAGGGCCAGGATGCCAAGAGATCAGGGTCTCAGCCTCAACCCCTCTGAGCCTCAAGTCTCATCTCCACTTCTCAAGGTCATTGTGAAGATCACATGAGATGAGATATATTCTCTGAACTCACCTTGTTCATTGCAGGGAATGAGCTTAAATGACTTATTACTTAATAGCATAAAATGCCTACTTAAAACTTTTACCTAAGAAGGAGGAACCAATACTCTGACAATGGGGGGGGCGGTTGTTTGTTTGTTTTCTGGCAAAATTAGAAAAAAAATTTTAAGCTAGGGAGCTCCCTGGTGGTCTAGTGGTTGGGATTCAGTGCTTTCACTGGAGTGGCCCGGGTTCAATCCCTGGTCGGAGAACTGAGATCCTCCCACAAGCAGTGCGGCATGGCAAAAAAAAAAAAAAATTAAGCTAAAAGATAATCATTCCACCTACATTTTGGTCCCTATAGGTGGTCAGAGGTTTTCAGTGTAATTGAAAAGTCAAGAGCACAGGTCTGAATATAAATGCTGACTCTGATACATACCTGCTGTGTGACCCTGAGTAGGTGACTAAACCTCTCTGAGAAAAAAACTGGGTATCTGTGAGGATTAGGTGGGATAATGCATTCAAAGGGCTCATTAAGGGACGGCCACATTGCCTGTCTGGAAAGGGAACTCTTATTCTTCAGCCACTGGGAAAATCCTTCCACTCTGACATTTCAGGTAAAAATACCATTTCATGTTCATCATGTGACCAAGAGGCTCCTCTAGCTCTTCCCTCTTTCAGTGCACATGGCTGGTTGGATGACTGTAAAATGAGGAAGAACAGAGTCTGCGCAGAACGGCCCCACCAGCTCGCAGCACCTAGGGAGGGACGTTGCTGATGCACTAGCACTGTGCGTGCTCAGACTGCCCGGTCCAGTCCCTATGGGTGTGGGCACCATGCTCAGGCAAACCCAGGCAGCCTGGTACTGTTTGCTTACATGCCCTGGGGCTGCAGACTCTGGAGTGAGGTCCCTATTTACACAGCCAGTCTCCATGGCAACAGCAAAGTTCAGAGGCAAGACATTCCTTAAGCCGGGCACAAATTTTTTTTTTTTTTTTTTTTTTGGCAGTACACAGGCCTCTCACTGTTGTGGCCTCTCCCGTTGCGGAGCACAGGCTCCGGACGCGCAGGCTCAGCGGCCACGGCTCACGGGCCCAGCCGCTCCGCAGCATGTGGGATCTTCCCGGACCGGGGCACGAACCCGTGTCCCCTGCATCGGCAGGCGGACTCTCAACCACTGCGCCACCAGGGAAGCCCAAGGCCAAATCTTTAATAGAAAAGCCAAGAAGAAAATACGAGACCAAAATACACAAATATTTTGGACAAACATACCTAAAATATTGCCCTGCTGTCATCCAAGGGCCCCACTGTGTTTTCAACAGTTATAAAATAAATATGTAATGTTCTCCCAGTAGTTTCCCCTGCTTCCTAACTGGTTCCTACATCCAAACTCCACACAGAAAGCCCAAGCGATACGTTAAAAATGTAAATAAGATCATACTCATTACCCTTCAGCAAACCTCCATCCTACTAGGAATGAAATCCAAAGCTTGCATCGTGGCTCACAAAGCCATGCATGTTGTGGCTTTGCTAGTCTCATCTCCATCCCCCACCCCAGCCCTCTGGCCTCTTCGATCTTCCTCCAATACCGATCTTTCTCCAACACCGAGGTGTACTCCTGCTTCAGGGCCTTTGCACTTGCTGTTCTCTCTGCCAAGAATATTCTTGCCCCCCAGAAAGCTGCATGGCTCATTCTTTCACTTTATTTAGGTCTCTGCTCAATTGTCACCTTATCATCACCTCAAACGTTCCCCCACACTCAGTAACCATCCTCTTACTCTGCTTTAGTTTTCTTCATGGGCTATGACAGTTTCCTCCTTAGATTACAGCACTTCAGAGTACCTGATCTATTACACATTTCTTCATGTATTTGTTTGTTTTGACTCTCTCTCGAGGATGTAACATTCAAGAAAACAACAACTTTGTTTGAAACATAGATGAGAGCTCCCAGGCCAGCCTGCCAGGCTTTACTGCCATGTTCAAATAGATGAGGCACAAAGTGATGAGGCCTGAACCAGGCTGCTGGCTGTGGCCACAAGTAAGAAGCACATGGCACAAACAGTGGAAAGAAAGAGAAGTAAGATTTGGCAACAGATTGGAGAGGATGTAAAAGGGAGAAGATCCACAGAGACCTGAGGTTTTGAGCTCAGTGGTCTGGAGCTGTGCTCTCCATTGTGATGGCCACCGGCCACACGTGGTGAGGGAGCACTTGAAATATGGCTGGTCTAGACAGAGATGTGCTGTTAATATGAAATACTAAGTCTTTGAAATCCGGTGTGTAAGAAAAAAATGCATGTAAAATCTCTCAGTGATTCTTAAAATATTGATTAACATAGTATAATATTATCATTTCTATGTGTAAATAAAACATATTATTAAAATTCATTTCATCTGTTTCTTTTTGTTTTATAACATGGCTACTAGAAAATTTTTAATTACATATGCAGCCTGCACTATATTTCTTTCGGAGAGGGCTAGTCTACAATATAAACAGTGGTACCACTTGCAGAAAGAGGAGAGGAAAGAAGAGAAAGAACTATTATTAGTAACAGATAGGAGGCTACAGTGAGGCTTAATCACCCGCTTCCCCAGAACTTTGAAATCTGGTAAATAAAACTGCCCTCTGGAAGTTGGGGTGGGGCATAGAAAATCATATAATTGCTTCAAAGCTGAGATGTACAGCATAACCTTAAAAAGCTAGAATGGTTTTTCGATGCAAGAGAGTAGGGCCAGAATCTACCAGAATGTATGTATATAGCTTAAGGAAAAAAATGCATCGGTCACAAGGGGCATTGGTCAGCAATGAAACATGGAAGAAAGGATCTCATGAAAGGTGACATGGGCAGCAGCTATCAAAGCCTGTGCAGGCTCTTAGTCTGACGCCATTAAGCAGAAGACCCCAAGGCCCGAGATGACCATCTAATTTACTGTCCAAATCAAGCCACTGTTGACAGCAAAAGCGACATCATAAATCATTGTGCTGGGACAACAAACCGGAACCACCCAAAGCAAATCAGAGCATATGGCCACCGTATCTCAACTAATTCATTCTAATTTACTGCTCTCATTGCAGCCTTCTGATCACACCAAATGTACCTGAGACTAAGACATACATTTTAAAATAAATTCACATTAGTAAAACCTGAGATGCTTCTTACAATTGATGTGGGCATTTAATATCAGGCTTCTCCCCCGCCCCACCGCCCGCCCCAAACATGTTACTAATTTAATAGTACATCTTACAGTCAATGACATCTTACAATCAAAGATAGAGAGTAATTTGGCTTCCCATGTGAAATGACATGAAGGAAAACAGACATTTCTCCAAAGAAGACATACAGATGGCTAAAAAGCACATGAAAAGATGTTCAACGTCGCTAATTATGAGACAAATGCAAGTCAAAACTACAATGAGGTACCACCTCATACCAGTCTGAATGGCCATCATCAAAGAGTCTACAAACAATAAATGCTGGAGAGGGTGTGGAGAAAAGGGAACCCTCCTACACTGTTGGTGGGAACGTACAATAAATTGGTGCAGCCACTGTGGAAACCAGTATGGAGGTTCCTCAGAAAACTAAAAATGGAGCTACCGTATGATCCAGCAATCCCACTCTTGGGCATATACCCAGAGAAAACCGTAATTCGAAAAGGTACATACACCCCAATGTTCACTGCAGCACTATTTACAATAGCCAAGACATGGAAGCAACCTAAATGGCCATCGACAGAGGAGTAGATAAAGGAGATGTGGTGCATATACACAATGGAATATTACTCAGCCATTAAAAAGAACGAAATAATGCCATTTGCAGCAACATGGACGCACCTAGAGATTATCATACTAAATGAAGTCGGACAGAGAAAGACAAATATCATATGATATCACTTCTATGTGGCATCTAAAAAAATAATACAAATGAACTTATTCACAAAACAGAAACAGACTCACAGACTTGATAGAAAACTTATGGTTACCAAAGGGGAAAGGTTGGGGGGGAGGGATAAATTAGGAGGTTGGGATTAACATATGCACACTACTATATATAAAATAATCAACAAGGACCTACTGTATAGCACAAGGAACTCTACTCAGTACTCTGTAATAAACTATATGTGAAAAGAATCTGAAAAAGAATAGATACATGTATATGTATAACTAAATCATTTTGCTGTACACCTGAACCTAACACAATACTGTAAATCAACTATACTCCAATATAAAATAAAAAATTTTTTTAAATTCATTTTAAAAAGAATTAATTAATCAGAGAGTAGGAATGCCCTCCCCAACCAGACAATTTATTGCCATTGGAAAATAAGAAGTATTATGGTTTTGAGAATTGTTCTCTTGTGAGTTTAGTTAGTTTGAATTGATAACCTAAGACTGCGTTCCAAGTCTAAGGCCAAAGTCTAGATCAAAGACTGGGGTGAATTTACTGAGGTCATTCTGTCCCATGGGAACCTCAGCTTTACCCAGGGGACAACTCTGTGTGCCACCGTTGGGCACCACCGTGACTCTTCCCCATCTGAAACTGGCAGGGGCAGTAAGAGTAGGAATCTGGTTTGGATCTGTTGGGTCTAAAAAACCAGTGAGATGTTAAAATGGAAGCAGGGCTGGAAAGAGAACTTGAATGAGACATACATGGGTTATACATAATCAGAAGAAGAAATGATTTTGTTTGTGTCCAATAAAGCTACAGTTTGGATAAATCATCAGTGCCTGTACCTAGTTAACAAAGAAACTGCAGGAGCATAAAAAGGTTTCACTGTTAAGTGCCAAATTGGCTAGACTAGTGGTGGCTTAGCGTTTGCAACCTCTTATGAATACAGCAGTCATTGGGAAAGTGCACTGTGATTGACTAGCCACGTCTGATATTGGCTCATAAGGGGTGGAGGAGGGCACAGAATTAAAGCACAATTCTATTGGAAATATTATAATATGTTATTAAAGATATGTTCCTTCAACAAAACAGACAATAGTAAGACAATATGTAATATGAGAAAAACAATTGAAATCAACTTACTTATTTTGTCCAATTGTCTCAAAATCTTTCACAACAATCCCAAGGGACGATGAGAAGTCCAGTGGTATACCCCTCAAGTCGAACTCCAAAATCTGTCCACAGGTAGGTTATGAAAACAAAGAGGCTGTTAAAAGGATCCAGGAATATAATAAGATGCACCGATACTAAATAGCAGGTCATCTCCACCAATGACAATCTTTTGAAGTACTCAGTTCTATAGTTAGACAAAAGTGCTCAAATTCTGAACCTGGAGGCTGCTGAGGCTCCTGGGAAAGCAAACCAGACTCCTAGCTTCCCGTTTTCTAGACTCTGTGGCTTTGGACAAGTCACCGAATCCGTCTCATAGGCAGAGAACTAGACTTAATGCCTACCACAACTGTAGCACAAATAGAATAAAATATGTATGTGAAAACGCTTTCTTCAATGGTTATTTTTAAATTATTTGCTTTTCTTAATCATATTTTCGAAGAAAGTGGTAAATAATCTAAGAAAACATTTTCTGAAATGCATCAGCCCCTTATTTTAAGTCCCACCATGGTCAGTGCTGTAGTCAGCTGAGTCTCTCATCTTAAGGCAGTAAATTGCTTTCTAATGGCAAATGTTAAAAAAAAAAAAAAAAGATTAACTTAGTACCACTGATGTCTTTGATTATGTAATAAATTAATTAAATAAAGCAGTGCATGATGATGGTCTGATGCTCCTTATAATGGGTTTGGAATGGATGGAGAAGGAGTCTCACAGCTCATATTAAAACATACCCACAAATCCACATGGGTTTGGGTTGGCATTTCATTTAGGTTTGGTTTCAGTTATAAAGCTGCAGTTGGGAAGTTTACTTGATAAATACATATGCACTATGAGAAAAAAAATGCATTGGAAACAAAATGGGGTAAGATGGATGACGCCCTCGGGAAAACACGCCTACTCATGTGACCATATACCTCTCTGCCATCAGCCACATGGATTGAGCTCAAATATAAAGAAGCGTGTTGGGACTTCCCTGGTGACACAGTGGTTAAGAATGCGCCTGCCAATGCAGGGGACACGGGTTCAAGCCCTGGTCCGGGAAGATCCCACATGCCACGGAGCAACTAAGCCCGTGCGCCTCAACTACTGAGCCTGCGTTCTACAGCCCGAGAGCCACAACTACTGAGCCCACACGCCTACAGCCCGTGCTCCAGCAACAAGAGAAGGCTGCGCACCGCAAGGATGAGTAGCCCTCCACCCCCGCCACAATTAGAGAAAGCCCACGTGCAGCAACGAAGACCCAACACAGCCAAGAATAAATAAATAAACTAATTTAAAAAATAAAGAGGCATGTTATCACTAAATGCACACATACATGTACTTTTTATTTATTTTAGTCTTGGAGCTCTGTGTGAGGTGCTAGGAACCCAGTTTCCAGAGGGACCAACCAGACAGCCTCTGGCTCTCATGGAGCTGGCAGTCCAGCTGGCTGTGCTCTGGGTTCCAGTGAAATTGCAGAGAAGTGGAATTCCCTCTCAACCTGCATGAAACCAGCAGGGCATTTCAGATAGGCATTAAGAAGCTTTTAGTCTTGGCCTCATCCAGTGAGAACGAGTAGTCTTTATTTTATAGGGATACTGAAACTCGTTGGGAGGGGAAGGGGAGAAGGGATTTGCAGTTGGTGGAAGTAAGCCGTCACAACCTGGTGACTTAGCAAAATAACAAAGACATTTATCACTGCACTTATCCAGAACGGTTTGACCTGGTTTTTAGAAAAACAATAGGGCAGATGATCAACTTTTCAAAAATTAGTCAGCGTAGGAAAATCCTACTCAGTGGAAAGAATTAAAAATTTCACATATCTGTAAATCTATTAAACACTGAAACAATTTATAAAATAGATACAAAGTCATTAGTGGGGGGGAGGTCTATAAATTATATCAATTCAATACAATATTACATAGTCAATAAAAATATTTTTTAATGGAATTATAGGGGTATATGTTCAGGAATATAATAGTAGGAAAAAATAGGATAGGAAACTGTATTCACTGTATGATACTAACTGGCTAATTCTAAGACATCCTATTTTATTAAATGTATTCATTCAATAAATATTTGTTGATACCTCCAAGATGTTAACAGTAGTTGCTTCTGGATAGTAGGACCAAAAGTAATTTTTTTAAGCTAATCTGAAGTTTTCAAAATTTCTACATTAAGTATATATTACTTTTATCAACATAGAAAACAATAAATGACACTCTTCCAGATACACAAAGTATCATGTCTTACCATTTCGATTAGTCACATGCAGATATGTTTTTTAATTACAGAGCTTTCTCTCTGGGACTCCAGAGGTGATCTAAGCCCACCCCTCGCTCTACAGATGTGCCCCAATTTGCAGCATAACTGGACAAGGTTACACAACAAGCGCATGGCTGCACCAGGCTAGAACCCCACCCTCCTTAACCCATCCAGGCTCCACTTGCCACACCAATACTGCACAGGAGATGTCACTGTGCAGTAGTGTCCTTAAGCTGCTCTGCTGTCTCTGTGGCCACAGAGGGAGGTGGAGGGGGTAGGGGTGAAATGCAGAGATTCTCCTTCCAAATGTAAGAGTTAAACCTCTGACCAAAGATGGGACAATCAGAGGTAGCTTATCCAGTGAAACAAAATTGAAAAATAACGAAGTTACCTCATTCCACACTGGGTTGAGTTCATTATCGACTTTCTTTGTTTTCTTTTTCTCATCTGCAAATTAAAAATAAGAGATATCAATTAGAAATATCTACAGAGCCTGTACCATTCATCTGTTCATTCAAAGAACCTTTCCCTGAGGGCAAACGGTGTGCCTACATTTTACCTTCATCTGACTAGGGTGAGGGCTACCTGAACGAGTTTTCCAAACTGAACAGCATTTTTGGCCTAAAAACATTTTTCCCCATCCCCAGACCGACAAGGAGCTGAGGGATGGGAGACTCAAAATCACAGAAATGCTGTGATCCTGTCTCTCCCTCAGCAAATCCTGCAGACCAAAGTCACCCAGGGCCTGTGCATCTCCCCAGCTTGTTGCAGAAAGAAGCCAACAAAGGTAACCTTTGACCCACAGGTATCCCATTTTATAAATGAGGATACTGAGACTCAAAGGAGTTGAGGAATGTGTCTGACCTCATATGCAGCAGTGGTGCCCTGACATAAACCTGGAATTTCAGCTCTGAAGCCCATGCTGCCTTTGCACGTGATAAGACCCCAACACAGCTTAAAGATTATGCTGGATTCCCTCTCACAGCCCTAATACAAGGTAATTCGTGGATGAACACTTTCTAGGACCAGCAGAGCATTGGGCATTTCCTTTACTCCTGGCTCATTGTTTCTGAAGACACAAGGTCTTCTTTCTCTGCATCTGAGACTGGACAGTACACCTACCCAGATGAGTAAATGTTTATCTAGCTAGTGCTTAAAGCTTCCTTGGAGCAAAGTCCAAAGAGCAGGGGCTTCTACTGAATCCCTGAGTCCCCAGACACTTAACAAAATAAAAGCTAAGTTTCAGTACAAAAGGCTTTGTAAACCTTAGCTCACCTGTTTTCAGGGAGGAAAAAAAGGTTTTTCTTCCTGTGTGTCTCTTCTACTATCACACAGAATACTCACAACACTCTGACACCAGATGTATTGGGCGGGGCATGTTCCCCCAACCAAGCAATTTTCTGCAACATCACCTGGGTGTTCTACAATTTAACTCAATCCTGACACTGTCTACCTGGAGTTAGCATCAGATCCCAGGGGTTAAGGTCTCGGTCCCACAAGACTGCCCCCACCCCCAGACACCAACAGCAAGTCCAGGTTGTCACCTGGGCTTCTAACCAATTGGCAATAAATCTGAGGTTCCTATGACCCCATCCTTGGGTTCAATTAATTTGCTAGAGCAGCTCACAGAACTCAGGAAAACTGTTACTTACATTTACCAGTTTATTATAGGACTGACAAACGATATAGATGAACAGCCAGCTGAACAGATACATGGGGTGAGGTCTGAGAGGGTCCCCAGCACCATGGTTCTGTCACCATGGAGGTGGGGGTGCATTGCCCTCCTGGTACATGGATGTGTTCACCCACCTGGAAGGTCTCTGAACCCCATACTTCTGGGATTTTTATGGAGGCTTCATCACGTAGCCATGATTAATTATTAACTCCATTTCCAGCCCTTCTCCCCACTCTAGAGAAGTGGAGCTGGGGCTGAAAATCCCCAGCTTCTAATCATGGCTTCGTCTTTCTGGTGACCAGCCCCCATCCAGGGGCCCACCCAGAGTGGCTTCATTGAACAAAAAATACTCCTAGTACTCTTATCCCTTAGGAAGTTACAAGGGTTTTAGGAGCTCTGTGCCAGGAAAAATGAGCGAGGGCGTGGGGTTGGGGGGAAGACACAGACCAACATATATTTTTTCTATTATCTCACATCACCTAATCTCCTTCAAACCCTAGGAGGTATGTATAATCATTTTCATCCCCCTTTCACAGCTAAGGAAACTGAGAAGTCAAGTAACGAATTCAACATCACCGAGTAAGTGGGGCAGAGCTAGGTTTTGGACCCAGGCAGTCTCACGTTGATGGCCAAGCTTTGAACCACTCCTCAGCTTCCCCTCTACTGCTGTGGAACGGAGGAGGTAGTGGGTTTCGTTCAGCTGAATGTCACGTTGCTAAGGCTCCCAGCACACGGCCAGCTGTGGGACTAGCCACCTCATTCTTCCACGACCTCAGCATAGCAAAGCTATGAGTCACCACCCTCACTCTGCTAGGCATTAACTCCTCCACTTGAGTGGGCTCCCATCGCCCAACTGGCTTCCCTTTTTAAACTTCGGAAGGACTTGACTCATCAGCTCATGCCTGGACCTATCCTGACTCTGACTGTGGTCTTTCTATGCAGCCTCCAGAGCCCCTCACTGGATCAGATTCTGATGTCACCTAGAGGTGGTCCTCATTTCCCCTCTCACACTTCCGTATTGACCCCACTCACTCTTCCCCTCGTCTGACAGAAACCTCTCAATCTTCCTCTCTGGTACAGCACCAGAAAGTGTGGGAGAAAAAGAGAAGCCCTGCAAAGGATGTTGAAATCGATGGAACTGGTCAAAATGGCTTCTATCCACAGCTGTAGCTGCTCCCTCTAAATAATGATCTACAGGTGTCAGGTTGTGCATTCTACTGCAGTGACTATAAATCCTTACAATAAACCCACAAGGTAAACATTCTCATCCTCATTTTATAGACAAGGTGGTTAACTGAGAAAAGCTGGTTAACTTGTCTAAGGTCACACAGCTAATAAAGAAACAGAGCCAGAATCTGTACCTACGTCTCCCTGGCTCCACAACCTGAGTGTGTGTTTGCTACCACACCAATGCCTCACTAGAAGCTGTCAGAAATGTTGAATAAAGAAGATGCATAGGGACTTCCCCGGTGGTGCAGTGGTTAAGAATCCACCTGCCAATGCATGGGATGGGGGTTCGAGCCCTGGTCCGGGAAGACCCCAGATGCCGCGGAGCAACTAAGCCTGTGCACCACAACTACTGAGCCCGTGTGCCACAACTACTGAAGCCCGCACGCCTAGAGCCCGTGTTCCCCAAGAGAAGCCACCACAATGAGAAGCCCTAGCACTGCAACAAAGAGTAGCCCCTACTCAATGCAACTAGAGAAAGCCGGCGTGCAGCAAGGAAGACCCAACGCAGCCAAAAATAAATGAATTTTTTAAAAATGTGCACACATTACATTTTATTGCCTTTTCTCACATGTCAGCCAAAAAAAAGTACATAAATTCCTGTCTTATCAGCAGCCACAATGTCACACATTTATTCAATTATTCCACATCTTTTTTTAAAAAAGGCCTCAGTTGCAGGCACTAAACGTCAGATTAAACTACAGGAAACTCTTTCCCCTTCTCCACCTCCCCCAGCTCCCACCTCTGAAGTTATGAAGAGAACTGTTTCTGTCTACAGTAAGGAATTAAATAGTTTCAACCCAGAACATAACAATTGATTCAAATGCAGAATACACTCTGGACCATGATTCAAGGCATTCTTTGAGACATTTCCTGTTTTTTGATTAGCTACACTGGCTTCCCTCTCAGTTCTGTGAAGGTCACCATGGCAGTAATTAACTCGCTTGCCAACCTCCCAATAACATTTCCTAAGAACTGAACAAGCACTCCTCGCCAAGCCACCATGCCCTCGTGCACAGAACCATTTCCTTTGCTGTTCACCTACAGTGTGAACTCTTATTGAAATAGTGAGAGAAACACCACGACTCCTAAGACCGGATTGGTACATCTGTGCTGAGAGGACCAGGGTGAATGTTAATCCTACGTCAACTTGGCTAGTCTATGGTGCCAGTTGTTTGGTCCAACAGTAGTCTAGATGTTGCTGCGAAGGTACTTTATAGATGTGACTAACATTTGCAATCAACTGTCTTTAAATAAAGCAGATTACTCTCTATAAGGTGGGTGGGCCTCATCCAAACAGCTGAAGGCCTTAAGAGGAATAACAGGTTTCCTAGAGAAGAAAGAATTCTGCCTCAAGACTGTATCAAAAGATCCTGCCCAAGTTTCCAGCCTGCCTGCCTGCCCTTTAGATTTCAGTCTCAAGACTACATCAACTCTTACCTGAATTTCCAGCCTACTTGTCTGCTGTTGGGCTGCACCCTGCAGGCCTACAAGGCCTGTACTTGCCCAGCTTCAAAACCAAAGAAAGAGCCCGGAGTAAGCAACAGAGACATCAATGGTTTAATAGAGAGGGGGAGCTTACACCTCTGAAGCAAGGTCCTGGAGCGACACCCCCACCACGTGCTGCAGACGGCAGGCAGGACGTAGCAGCAGTCTTCAGTCCCGGGAAGAAGGGGAGGTTACCACTTATAAAGGAATTGATGTCAGATGTGCTCATTAGTTACCAGGGAAACCAGCAGAGGGGCATGTCCTTCACGGCCCCTTTGATAAGAACAATCACCAGCTGGGGCCTGGGGCAAGTAAGTAGGAAGGTGAGTCAGGTGAGTAAGATACAGGTAAAGCAGGCACTGGTCGGGCAGGGGATGTAGAGAGCAAGAGAACAGCCATCTTGAGTGGCCTGACCATATACCTGCCCCAGAAATTTCAGTCTTGCCAGCCCCTACAATTGCATGAGCCCTCTCCCCCTCTCTGTCTCTGTCTCTCTCCATTTATATGTACATATATACTACTGGTTCCAGAGAAACGGAACCAACTGGTAACACCAGGTGCCCATGGAAGTAAGAACATCTACGAGGGTAACACGTTTTACATACTCCCAAATACATACACACCATCTCACTGATCCTGAGAATCCTGCAAGGAGAAGACAGGTATTGGTCCAGCTCTTCTCACTGGACTTGCAAATCAGGGAACTCTCCATTTCCCTGAGCTGTTACCTCAGGGAGACATAAGGCTCAACCACCAAGCTCAGAGTCCCTCTTGTGTGAACTGGTGAATTTAGACTAGATGATCTCTAAGTTCTCCTCCAGGTCCAATACGAAGTGTCCCCAAGTCCTGACCGGTTAGATTGCTGCGTCTTACTGAAATGGCCCCAGGAGAAACGGGGGTGCTACTTACAAAGCTTTCTTAAGTAACTCAGCTCTTTGGTACGCAAGGTAGATCAGCCATGCATCTAAACTTGACCTCCCACTCAGAAATACTTCTGCATCTTCTCTGGGTCCTGGATTATGCCCCCTTTGTTTTGAGAAACATTCACAGACATATACAAAGGCATCCACTATCTGGCTTAAAATTTCACAGAGCCCCCTGAAGCCCTTCCACACATGGCTAACAGTTATTAAGTGCTCTGACCTAGTCACTGTTCCCAGCGCTTCCCATGACTGTCTCACTTAATCTTCACACCAACCCTAAGAGGTAAATTCTATTATGATCATCTCCAGTTACAGAGGAAGAACCCAAGACACAGAGAGGGTAAGCAACTTATCAGGAGTCACACAGCAAGTGAGTGGTAGAGCAAGGATTGAAACTCTAGAAGATACAGACACAGAGCAATTTCCAAAATTGGAGGATTAAGACCAGAGAGTGACTTCTTAAAGGCTGGGACTGCATTATTAACATTGTTATCCCCCTCAGAGTCATTTCTCCATGATTTGAATGAAATGGACTTGATAAGCTCATAAGTATTATGACTAAAGTTGCTTCAATGATTAAGAAAATGAATACAAAGTGCTCAGCATAGGGCCCAGCATGTCGTAAGCACTAAACCAGCAGGAGCTAGTACATCAATATTATTTCTTCTTACGGCACCTGAGCAGCACCCAGTGTGGACTCCAGGAGGTTTCCCAGGCTGTGGAGCCCTCTCTGGAGAGCAGGGCCCCAGTGACTAAAGGAAGTGCCCAGGGGCCTGGGCACAGCCCTGGTGGAGCAATTCTGCCACGTGGCTCCATTCCAGGCCTCTGAGGCTCGCCAGAGGCAGCTGGCATGTGGGTAGTGCCTGCTCCTCCCTGGCAGCGAGCCTGGCAGCTACCAGCATCTAGAAGAACGTCCACAAGAACCAGGAAGCAGGGAAGGCTCCAGGAAGGGCCAGCAGGACACTACTCCGCCCTCAGGTGTTAGAGGGACTCATGAAGACAGGTGGCCCATCCAGGTCAACCTGGCTGAAGGAGTATCTCTATTTGCTTCCCAACCGGCTGCAGTAATGCTCCAGGAGATGTTGCCAAACCGGTTCTAAGAGAAAGGCATTTTGGCCAAATGGCAACTGGGACACAAAGCGAGGCTGTTTTGTAAATTTCTGAAACAGTCACTGACGTTGCTGATTAAAGGAACGCCCAGACAAAAAGGCAGGCTGGGTTACCGCTCAGCGTTCTGTTCCCAGTGCCCCAGTGGCCTCTGGAGCCGCCCCTTCAGGCACACACACTCTTGAATCAAAACCAAATCCTCAGGGGAGCTGCGGTGAAGCCCAGTCAATCTGAACAACCCATACAGCATCTACTTCCTAAAAGCTGACCCTGGGGTGTGGTCACGTTCCAGCCCTGCCAACTGCCTGGGCTGCAGATGAAAGGAGCCCAGGTCGGGCAGGCACCTGGATCGGCTCTCTCGGTGGAGAACTGAACACGAGAATCCGTTCTGTGCCGGACACTTTAAACACATTCACGTCAAATCCTTATGCGGGAGTGTTGGGCTGCACCCCGCAGGCCTCCAAGGCCTGTGCTTGCCCAGCTTCAAGATCAAAGAAAGAGCCCAGGGTCAGCAACAGAGACATCAATGATTTAATGGAGGGGGGAGCTTACACGTCTGAAGCAAGGTCCTGGAGCGACACCCCACCATGTGCAGCGAACGATGGGTAGGACGCGGCGGCAGTCTTCGCTCCCGGGGAGGGGGCCCCGTGTGGTGGAGGAGAGATTACCAGTTATAGGGAATTGACATCAGGTGGGCTCATTAGTTACCAGGGAAACCAGCAGAGGGGCGCGTCCTTCATGCCCCTTTGATGAGAACAGTCACCAGCTGGGGCCTGGGGCAAGTACCTAGGAAGGTGAGTCAGGTGAGTAAGATACAGGAGAAGCAGGCATTGGTCGGGCAGGGGATGTACAGAGAGCAAGAGAACAGCCATCTTGAGGGGCCTGACCACACACTTGGGGGTGGCTCTGGGTTTGTGAAAACCAGGGGTGGCCTGTCTGTATTGTATCTGTGGTATCTGGTTGCAGTGCCCCTCTACGTACCTGACCCCAGGGATATCTCGGAAGAGAGGTGGACCAAGATTGTAAGGGTTATACAGGGTATGTAGGGGTGAAGTACACGGTCAGGTAACTCAAGAAGGCTGTTCTCTTGTTCTCTGTACATCCCCTGCCCGACCAGTGCCTGCTTCTCCTATATCTTACTCACCTTACTCACCTTCCTAAGTACTTGCCCCAGGCCCCAGCTGGTGATTGTTCTTATCGAAAGGTCCGTGAGGGGCGTGCCCCTCTGCTGGTTTGCCTGGTGACTAATAAGCCCACCTGACGTCATTTCCCCTATAATTGGTAATATCCACCCCCTGCCCCCCACCCCAGTGAAGACTGCCACCATGTCCTGCCCACCGTCCACTACACGTGGTGGGGTGTTGCTCCAGGACCTTGCTTCAGACATGTAAGCTCCCCCCTCCATTAAACCATTGATGTCTCTGTTGCTGACTCCCGGCTCCTTCTTTGGTCTTGAAGCTGGGCAAGCAGAGTCCTTTTAGGCCTACAGGGTGCAGCCCAACAGGGAGGTACTAATATCCCCATTTTGCAGATGAGGAAACTGAGGTTCAGGGGTGTTAACTGACTTGCCCAAGATCACAAAGCTAATAATTGGCAGAGCTGAGCTTCAGCCCCATGCCTGCCTCATTTCCAAACCTGTGCAGGCTGAGGGTGCCAGGCAACCTGCCACATTTTCACCACTTACCAGCTGGGTGGCCTTGGGCACTGACTCCAACTCTCCATACCTAGATTTCGTCATTAATAAACATGGCAACCTAATGCCCAGGAGTAATAGGTACCACATTTGGGGCTCATGCCAGGCACTCTTCACAGGGCTTTGTATGTTACCTGTTGCTGTTATTATCCTTATTTAAGCCCAATAGCACAATAAAATTAAGTAGTTTGTCCAGGCTCACCTGCTGGTAAGAAACAAAGCCATAATCTCGATGCAGGTGTTCTGGCTCCCAAGACTTAATCTCTGGTGACTCTGGCTAACACGTTTCTGAGACATAATCTGCCAGAGACTGAATTAAGACTGGTGCTCTGCAGATTCACTTCGGTCCCTGCTTGAGGAGATGACTTCCTGTTGTTTCAAGAGAGCCCCTCAAGCCCTCAGTGTTCTGGAAAAGGGGATGAAAAAGGTCACCTCGTAGGGTTGCATTGAGGATCAAAGGAGAGAGCGTGAGAGTGCCAGGACACAAGGGACATGCCTCTGTGTAGGATTCACATCAGAATCATAAACGGCCTCCATTAGCCAACATGAAGAGGATCCAGTTCCTCTGCCCTCCCTGACTCCAAGAGATTGTATCAAGAGGAAACAGTCACAGAAAAGAACTTTGAAAATAAGCACAAAGCACTGAGTCAAAAGCTTGATAACTCCATCCTAACCCTCCTAGGCAACAAGCTTAGCTGAGTGACGACTCAGCCTCAGATCCTGATATCCCATAATTAATCCTCTCTTTTAATGGGATTTTTGCCCTTGCCAGCAGTTTTGATCCACTACCCTCAGCCCTCCTTCCTATGCTGAGAAGAGCTTTGGCCTTGGGGCTCTTGAGCAGAGCTGGGCTGGTCAGTTGCTGCAGGTATGAGGGAAAACTGGAGATCAAATAGTGTCTGTGGATGGCGGCTTGTTAGTGGGAGAGGATGGAGCGTAGACTTAATGCAAGAGAGATGCCAAGCACTGGGAAAGCCAGACACGCACGACGCAGTGGGAAAGTGCATGAGACAAAGAGTCTTGGTCTGGGGTTCGAGTCCTTGCCTCTTCCTGGTCACCCAGCTTTGGTCACTCTTGTCCTCTCTGAGACTCAAGGTGCTCATGTGTGAAATGAGTATGAACAATACATGTCCTGGACACCTGCTAGAGTTGTTCTGAAGAACAAACATGACCAAGCCCAGGAAAGGGCTTTCTGCACTGTAAGCGCCCTGGGAAGAAGCTCCTTCCTCAGGCCATGTCTGTCACACATGGGAGGCCACCGTAATGTGTCCAGCACACTGGGACAAACTGAAGGGCATTTGGAGCCCCAGACAAGACCCCTGAAGCCAGAGGTATCTGGCTTCAAGGCACCAGAGCCCCAGGCCCTGGCACTGGTCTGATCAGATGCCTTCAGGGCTGAATTTGGCCAGGGAAACAGAGCCTGGATTGTCAGGCTTAGGGAGCTAAGCCCCGAGCCCAGGTGCACTAATTACCCCAGGGTGGGTCAAATGCAGCCTCGCCACACAGGGGTGGGTGTTACAGCCTCAGGGTGGGCCTGTGTATCCCAGCTCCACCTGGAACCTAGTCTGGGGTCTTGAACAAAGCAACTCACTCTCCCCAAGACGTGGTCTCTTCAGCTGTAAAGTGAGGGACTTCATTTTTTTGGTGAGAAATAAATGAATGCATACATGTGAAGCTTTAGTGCAACGCTTCATAGCTAGAAAGTGCTCGTCATCAATATAACCTGCAAAATTTATGCCTCCTTTCCAGGAGTTTAAACTCATTGAACTCTGCATTCACTGAACTCTCGCTGGATCTACAGCTAGACTACAAGCTGCGTGCAGGCAGCGGCCACGTCTGGCTTGTTTCCCATCCAGCTTGCGGTGCTGAGCCCAAGGCCTGGCAAAGTACACTCTCGACCAAGATTTGTTAAATGAGTTTATGCCTGAGAGGAGCAGTAGGAAGAAACAGCAGCAAAAAAGAGGATGGAAAGAGACAGGGACTGCCCAAGCAGTGAATTCCAACAATGAGGAGAGATAAGCAAAAAGAATGGGTTTTTTTTTTCCTGTCTTTTTTTAAATAATGAAAGAGGGATAAGGGAAGGGATTTTTTTTATAATTGATAAGTTATGCTATTGGGATGAAAAGATGATGAAAGTAATAAACCAGAAAACTAAGGTAAGGGGAAGTGGAAACTCACCCTGCCATTCAAATATTAGGATGTTAATACTTTACATGTAATAAGTACACTAATAAAATGGCTCCCACTTGACTCTCCAGGAACTGATTCACTGCTAAGCTATGTCAGCTCTGAGCTTCTGAGTCACAGTGCGTCCTAAAGGCTTTCATACCCTGGGGAAACTCACCCCAGGAGGGCTGGGTTTTGTTTTTTCTTCTTCTTTTTTTAAAGTTCTTTTGTTCTTGGTACACAGTCTTCCTCTTTCAGACTGGGTCCAGATGCCCCTAGCACACGGAACAATTCAATCCGTTCAGAGCGGGGAGGAAGGGATCATAATTTGACTTGGTTGTTTTAGGCACATTTTTTTTTTCTCTGTAACCATGATGACCTCCAGGAAGACACACGGAGGCTCTGGAATCAAGAGTCCAGAGATGAATCCTCACCTGTCTCTGTCTCAGTTTCCTCATGCGTAAAGCCAGACTTCGAGAGGTGAGGTGGGAATAAACATCTATTTTTAGTCCAGGTACCTTAAAGACATCATCTCATTTGACTTTTACAATCTTCATGGGTAGGCCTTATACCCACTTCACAGCTAGGAAAACTGAGATTCAGAGAGGTTTCTTGTCGTTAATTAGACCAAAGCCCTAATGTCAAGGTCAGAGGTAGGCTAGGGCTCCCCTGCCTTCCAGCTTCCTTTGAGATGCAGCTTAATGGATCCCAAACAGCATGTGGAAACCCTGAAGTCCTAAATACTCAAGATCAGTTTTGTAGTTTGTGGTCACAGGGATCTGGTCTCATTTGGTCCTACGTGGTCCCCCTGGCCTCTGAGATCCTAAACTGAATGACTGAAGGGAGGAGCCAGAATCATTCATTCAACATTATTTATTGGTCATCTACTATTTGCCAGGCACTGAGCTAGGTGCTGGAGAAAGAGACATGGTCCCTGCCCTCATGAAGCTTCCAGTATGATTGAAGAGGCACACAGAAATCAAATAAGCCAGCAAATACATAACTACATGTTCCAATAGACGCCACAAAGGAGTATAGGATGTTAGGGGACAGAACTACAGGGCACCTGATCTAGGGCTACTCTGATCTCCCAGGATGTGCTGCTGGGAGAAGCAGGGTGACCTCTGGTTCCAGCCTTGGCCTGGGGAGCCCAGACCAACCGGAAGACCTGGTACTGCAGGGAACCAAGGCTATTTCCCACTTGCCTTCTGCTCTGCTATGACTCTCAGCACAACCTTGGCTGCACAGACCTCACAAGGCCAGGGCCCCACTGGTCAAGAGGCCACCAGGCTCTCAAGCCTGCTGCTGAGCCCCTGACAGGCAGGCTTCCGGTCCCAGGAGGGCTGCTTCATTGCTGGCCACTGAGGCTGCAGAAACACTGCAGGGATTCTCACTTTGAGTTAATGAGGCAAATGTGAGCCGAAAATCCAAGTCAACAGAGAGCTGCTAAGAATCTACCGTTTATATCCCTTAGGATGACTATTATCCCCAAATAAACAAACAAAAACCACAGAAAAAAACAAGTGGTGGTAAAGAAATTGGAACCCTTTTGCACTGTTGATGTGAATGTAAAATAGTGCAGTCAACGATGGAAAACAGTATGGTGGTATCTCAAAAAATTAAACATAGATTTACCAAATGATCCAACAATTCTACGTCTAGGTATAAACCTCAAAGAACTGAAAGCTGGGACTCAAACGATATTTGTACGCCCACGTTCACAGCATGATTCACAATAGCTAAAAGGTGGAAGCAACTCAGGTCCATCAGTGGACGAATGTATAAACAAAATGTGGTATAGACATACTATGGAATATTATTTAGCCTTAAAAAAGGAAGGGAGTTCTGACACATGCCACAACATGGATAAAACTTGAAGACAGTCTGCCAAGTGAAATAAGCCTGTCACAAAAGAACCAATATTGCATGATTCCACTTGTACCAGGTACTTAAGAGTCATCAAACAGAGAGACAGAAAGTAGAACTGTACATTTAAAAATGATTTAAAAGGTAAATTTTATGCTATGTACATTACAGCACCATTAAAAAAAAAACCCTGCTATAGGCCTAGCTGAGAGGCTATCATGTGCTCTCACAGATGAATCAAACGTGGGCTCTGCCTTCAAGCCGCCTGCGTGCCACAGCTGAAGGGCATCCCATTTATTCATGTAAGCCTGGGCCACACGTCAGAGGTCCCCCAGGGTTCTGTATGTACCCCCAGCAGCGGGGAAGGAGTCAGGCATAAAAGGGGGAGGAACTGAGCATTTGCCACATAACTCCTACGCGCCAGGCACTGTGATAGTGTTTTATCACCGTTGATCCTTAAGAGTACCCTTGTGAGGTACATGTAATTCTCCCCATTTTATAGGCAAGGAAAGAAAAGCTCAGGAACATAGGTGCCCCAAAGATTTAGCTCCTAGTGATAAAGTCAGAAGTGAAACTCTGCTCAGTCCAAAGTTCATCCCCTTTCACGTAATGTGTTGATTACAAAGAAAGGGGGCTCCTTAAAGGAGGGGTAGGGGTGGGGTCAGATTACAGCTTAAAGATGGGAAGAAGCAGGTCTAATCCCCAAACTGGAGGGAGATAAACTGGATGGTTCATGTTCTCGGCCCTCTGAAGCTTACCTTGTGTAGGATCCACCTTGTCTGTCCCGGGATTCTGTATTCCTTGTCACAGCTGATTGGACCAGGGGTGAGACCAAAACTGAACCAATTGGAGTCTTGGTCTCAAGCATCTCAATTAAGAGACACAGATGCTGTAGCAGATGTGGAGTCAGGACCAAGCCATCTCCGTGGTAACCCAGAGCCCCATGCAAGCTGCTAACTGCAAGGGAGCAGCGGTAAGAGTCCCCACTAAGGCAGCCAATATGCAGAGAGGAGACGGATGCAGTGCAGGGAAGGGCGGAGGCCTGAGACACACAGTCCCCTGGGTAGCCAGAGCAAAGGCTTCCCTGCCCGACAGGTGAGACCCATGATTGTATTCTGGGAAATTTCTCTCTGACTTTAGGGGAAAAACTTGAGCAAACCTGAGTTCCTTGCAATTCAACAACTGCTGACATGACGCTTTATCCCTCAGGTGGGACAACTGGGTTGGGAGAGAAGGACCTTATGTGAGTGAGATCACAGCTCAGCTTGGTTGAGGAAATGCTCCCCATTTGACTTTTGGGAGAATAGCAAAATGTGTCTTTGGTATCACTTTCTGTTTCTGTGCCTCTCTTCTACCTCTTCGGGGGCCTCCCTCTCCAGTCTCAGGTAGCTAATGCCCTCAGGCTGGCCTCTGGCAGAGACACCCCACCCAGCCCTGCAGGTATGCACAAGCTAAACACTCCCTAACCCTAACCCTCATGTCCTATTTTACAGACGAGAGTGAGGAAGGATGGCCCAACTGGCCTGCCCGGCAAGGTTTTCTTATTCATTTAATTCGATTGGGCTGCTTCCTTAGTATCTTTCACATTAGCTCCTGCCTTCTCATTCTAGCCCTGGAATGAGCTCCCTCTGCTGTGGAAAGCATTTGCCTCAACTAGTAAACCACCTAATTAGTCTACCTGACTAGAACTAATCTGTCCACAACGCAGCCTAGTGGCCCCCCAGTGATTTGTGAGTAAAGGGCAATCCCAATCACACCAGATTACTCTGTCAACCTCACCCCACAGGCCCGTGGCTCCCTGGCCATTTTTGGTGCTGTTCCAAACCTAGAATGTCTTTGTTTTCATTACTTCTGTCAAATTTCCACTCATCCTTTAAGACCAACTCAAGGACACTTTGTCCATGGAGCTTTTCACGCTTCCATCTGCTTTTGCATTATAATTTTTGCATGTCTATTCTGGTTTGTAACTCATTCTTGTGTTCCAACCAGTTGCTTCCCTAGAAGACCAACCCATGTTATACGTATTTTTCTAGACTTGATTTCTGATATACTGTCTGGCACATTTTAGGGCTCCATAAAAGGAAACGTTATCGAATAGGGAAGGAAGTTTAGGAATTCCCATGTGCAATTTCACATGTGTATTCATTTAATCCTCAAACACCTCTGCGAGGTAAGAGGTGTTATTAAGAACTCTGAAGCTGAAGGTTTTAATTCATTAGCTCATGAGCACTTAGGAAGTTAAGAGGTGAGAACTGGGATCCTCATTCCTAGGGCTCCTCATTCCTAGGGCTCCCTGGCTCCAAAGCCCAGGGCTCGATAGGCTTTGCATCCTAATGCCTAAGGCCAAGTTAGCTGATAAGGCTTAAGGTGTCAGATGTCTAAGCAGCTGTTTCTGCGTGAAAACTCTGCTCAGACCCACTTGAAGCACACCCCTATTCAACAGAACAGCTGTTCAATAGAAATTACAAAGTAGGTAAGGTCACGGCTGCCGTATCACAGCAGATGCATTATGCCTTACAGACCACTGCACGTTTCATGTATGAATTTTCAACATAAAACTGGCAGCTTCACATCTTTCTTGTCAGGATCAAGAAAGCAAAAAGTAGCACGACACTGGTTTGCCCCTGGGTAGCAGGTGTTAGGCACTCAGCGTTAGAAATGTGTGAAGTGGCCCTTTGCCAAGCCTCATCCACAAAGCACCTGAGAGAATATTAAGCGTAATTCTTCCTGAAAGAAGGGAGAATGGTGGACTTCTGATGGTCCCTTTCAGGACCAAGAATCAATGACTTTATTGCGCTAAGAGGTCTCAAATCTCTTGCCAGGGCATTGTTTCTAGGGTCAACCTTTAAAAGGTATATTCAACATCAGTGACATGTTAGATGCGGCGGAGGATATAAAAACCCCATGCCTTCTTGGCCGAGCCAGAGACTCACCAGTAAACCCAAACCAGACAAAGACCAGAGCCCCTGAACATGCCTTGAGGGCATGCAGTTAAGATCTGTCGTGGAGGAGGAAAACAAGTCACACTGATTGACTTTTAAAAGGCAACTGTGGGACTTCCCTGGTGGAGCAGTGGTTAAGAATCCGCCTGCCAATGCAGGGGACACAGGTTCAAGCCCTGGTCCGGGAAGATCCCACATGCCGCGGAGCTGCTAAGCCCATGTGCCACAACTACTGAGCCTGTGCTCTAGAGGCCGCGAGCCACAACTACTGAGCCCATGTGCCACAACTACTGAAGCCTGCGCGCCTAGAGCCCGTGCTCCGCAAGAAGAGAAGCCACCGCAATGAGAATCCCACGCACCACAACGAAGAGTAGACCCCGCTCGCCGCAACTAGAGAAAGCCCGCACGCAGCAACGAAGACCCAACGCAGCCCAAGATAAATAAATTAATTAATTAAAACAAAACAAAACAAAGTCTTCACGTTGAGAGAGGCCTCAGAAGTCTGTCTAATCTAATCTCAGCTAGATTCAGTCTCACAACCTGGCTGTCTGCGTGAAACTCAAGGGAAAATGGCCACCTCTGGCTGGCAGGCACTCTGATCTTAAGATTCAGAGCTGGCTCTCGGAACCTGGTGAACCCAAAGAACATGAAAAATCAAGTGGGTTTTGTGGTTTCCATAATCTCCTTCTGCACTGCTAAGTATCCATGACATCCACACCACAGGGACTCCAGTAACCCCCAAATCCTCCTGGTTCATACTAGGTCCTAAGAAGTTCAGTCTCAGAAGGGGACTGTACACGAGAGACTGAGGTCAACTCTAAACCAGTTGGTTGTCAGTACAGCACATTCCCAACTACAGTCTAACAGGGGGCCTCACTGTCTATACAGGTATCACCATTAACACTCCCATCACTTGGCCATTCTTCCCACCATCCTACCGCTTGAGAAGTGTTGCTTACTGCCTGACCTTGCTGTTTTATGTACTCAAGAGGCAAAATTGTACACATTTCAGTAAATTCAGGGGCTTTCTTCGGTGCTGCCTTGATCCTCTGTTAGGGCTTTTTACATCCTACTCTCCCCACTCTCCCCCACGCCACCCTGTGAAGTGCATCCAGCTTTGCTCCATTCCCACTGATGGATATATGGTGGTATCAGTATCCTCAGTTCTGTCAGAACTTAATGTTAGCGAATTCCCTGGTGGAGCAGTGGTTAAGAATCTGCCTGCCAATGCAGGGTGCACGGGTTTGAGCCCTGGTCCGGGAAGATCCCACATGCCGTGGAGCAACTAAGCCCATGCACCACAACTACTGAGCCCGCGAGCCACAACTACTGAAGCCAGCACGCCTAGAGCCCATGCTCCGCAACAAAGAGAAGCCACCGCAGTGAGAAGCCCGCGCGCAATGAAGAGTAGCCCCTGCTCACCACAACTAGAGAAAAGCCCACATGCAACAACAAAGACACAATGCAGCCAAAAATAAAAACACAGTAAAAGAAAAAAAAAAGAACAATGTTACTTAATCTTACCCAGTGCTCAAAATTGGAAGGCACTCCTGGAAAGGGTTTGCCATCACCAGTGTTTTAAACCATTGGAATAGATTGAAAGCAAGAAAAATGCTATATTCATTACTATATCTGCTTTAGTGCCTAAGGCAATGCCTTCCATACCTTGCTGAGAGCAGTTATTCAGTACATGGAACTGTAAAATTATAAAACCTTAAAGCTGGAAGAAACCTCAAGATCAGTTCCCATGATTCCACAGCTGAGAAATTTGAGACTTGGGTGATTAAATCTGGGTCATCGGCTACTTTGTCAACGTTAGCCAGAGTCCAGATGTTCCTACTTTAAGTTGAGTTGTTTCTTCCATCGGGTTGCTTATCAGATGAATGAATGAATGAATGACTTTACTGCTCAACTGATACTATGAAAGGAGACTGGAAAACAGACTGAAGTTAAATAACCTAGCAAAAGTAATGGTTTAGATAGCCTATATTTGCCCACCTTAACTGAAGTTTTTCACTTTCAGTTGAGTGTTTATGTCCATAGCTAAGGCAGACATACTTTTAGTCATTTAAGTTTGACCAATGCATATACACTCCAGACAAATAACAAGTCAGATTTCAATATAGTGTTAAATTTTAATTTCATTATAATCTATATGACTTGCCCCATGACATCACCAGATTGAACGTGTCTTTACATGTCAATGGTGAAGGAAACAAACTTTTCATGTTATGTCTCTATTATGTAGCTGCTTCAAGAAAAAAAAAATATAAAACCACAGTGAGATATCACCTCACACCTGTCACTATGGTTATTATCAAAAAGGCAAGAAATAACAAGTGTTGGTGAGGATGTAAAGAAAAGGGAACCCTCATACATTGTTGGTGGGGATGTGAATAAATGCAGCCACTATGAAAAACAGTATAGAGATTCCTCAAAAAATTAAGAATAGAACTACCATATGATTCAGCTATCCCACTTCTGGCATTTATCTAAAGAACACAAAAACACTAATTTGAAAAGATATGTGCACCCCTATGTTCATTGCAGCATTATTTACAATAGCCAAGGTATGGAAATAACCTAAGTGCCCATCAATGGATGAATAGATAAAGAAGATACGGTATATATATGCAATGGAAATACTACTCCGAAATAAAAAAAGGGGAAATCTTGCCATTGCAACAACATGGATAGACCTTGAGGTTATTATGCTAAATGAAATAAGTCAGATAGAGGAAGACAAATGCCATATGATTTCTCTCATATGTGGAATATAAAGAACAAACAAACAAAAAACAAATGAACAAACCAAAACGAAACAAAAACAAACCTGCAGGTACAGAGAACAGGATAGTGGTAACCAGATGGGAAAGAATGGGGAGGAAGGCAAAATGTGGAAAGGGGATCGACTGTGTGGTGAAGAATGGAAACTAAGTTTTTGGTGATGAGCATGTTGTAGTGTATACAGAAGTCGAAATATAATGTTGTACACATGCAACTTATAAAATGTTATAAACCAATGTTACTGCAATAAAAAAATAAATTTAAAAATAAAATTAAAAAGAGAAAAATATTTTTAAAAGAATACATGCAAATGAACTCTGACATAACATGACTACATGATATTCACTAACCAGATTCTCAAACTACATTGTCCTTTAAGAATCCAACTTCCAGATCTTTTTTTTTTTTTTTTAACTAAACAATCATTTGGTAGCTTTGGGTTTCATTTCTGGCATTTTCCTGCTCATCTCAGAGGGAGAGGTTTAAGGAAAGAAACAGATAAAATTGACAAAAGAAAGGAGAAAGGCACAGATTACTCAGAAACCGTAAGGGAGAAGTAGTCAGGTTCCTGGAGGAAAAGAGAGTGTGCTGAGGTGTGGTCAGGAACCACATACCCATCAAGGCTCCCACTTTTTCTGCCCTCCCCTCTCACTCCCTCTCATTCCTCCTGCCAAGGAGTGAGCTGGCAATCTTACCAATGACCTTGGACAAACAGAAAATGATAAAGCTCCTAAATTCAGCTTTAGCCACACCACTCCAGCCAAAACTAGAAACACCTACAATGGCTGGGAGTGTGCCATCACTCCAACCGCTCCTGTTCCCTCCACTGCAATCAAATGTCCCGAAAAATAACCTGTTGGAATTACAATACGCCTTGTAAAGATGGTCTAGTCTAAACGCCCTCACCTGTTTTGCACAAAAGAAAACTGACATCCAGAGAAATGAGGTCACATGCCCAAAGTCATTGAGCAAGTCCAAACTAGATGCCCAAAACTTCAGACTTGCATTGTTCCGAGCTCATTTAAAGCAATTTAAAAGCTGCCAAACATGCAACGAACAAACAAAAAAACAAAACATCCCAACTTTGGAGAGATGAAGAACAATTACAAAAAGGCACAAATTAACATGAAAACAAACCAAACTAATAACTTTACTCCACCTCCCAGAAGCCCAGTGACGATAAAAGCAGCAGGGGTCTGTTTTACGGAGTAATGATACCTGGAACAACTTAATTGTGCTTTTTCCTCCTTTACCCATTTCTCACAGGCAGAGGAAATAAAAAGTGCATACAAGACTGCTGAAACTCTTAATCTGAACCAACATAGACCTGTTTGATACTTGAAATTTGGTACATCTTTCCCTCCAGGGGCTTATAGAAATCACATTATCAGAGTTAAAACATCAGGTCATTCAATGGGTCTCAAAGCCCTGGGGAAAATGCCTTCCACAGAAATCCATCCTCTCCCCTGACCTGCACAGGCAACAAACTCCAGCTAAAGCCGCAGAGGATTTGATCATTCGCAGACTTTCAAAGAATGGGACCCAAGAAACTAACATTCCAAAACAGGACTGGAGAAAAAGAAGAAAACTTGTCCTTACCCTTAAAAATAACAGAAACAATAGGATCCGGTTTCCCAAATTTCGTTTTAGGGATATTGCTGGCAGATTCAACAATCACTCGAAGCATGGCTCTCAATGGGCAGAAACCAAATTTCAGCAACGAAGTTAAGAAGACACGGGCTCTGGAGCTCGCGGCCGCGCCGCCCGGGAGAGAAGGCGGGGGAAGACTTCTCCAGCGAAGAGGGAAGGAGGAGAGGCGATGGGTGGGTCCCTGACGGATTACTGTATTTACTGAAGGTTACGTGTAAACTGATACCCAAATGCCCGAGCCTCCGCAGCGCCGCAGGCACCCACTTAAGAATTCGGGAAATGTGGGAGTGAAAAGGACAAAACCTCCGCTAAAAATAATTATGGGCAACAAATGAAACTGAAAAGGATTTGTAGGTAATAAATGTGGACACGTCAAGAGACCACTAAGACGCTGCAGCTAAGAGCAACAAATTTGTGAAGCCCAATTAATTGGATTTCTGTTACCCCTTCCATTCTTTGCTGAGCTTCGTGGAGTTTTAAAACTTTACTGCGTCATTTAAAATTTTCTTTTTACTTTTGCCATTTCTTCTCTCCTGCTGTTGAACTCACCCACGCAGCAACAAGTTAGAGAACAATTTGTTTTTAATCAGTTAAAGGGTGCCCCCTATTGTATGGCAGAGAAATAACTGAGTTTATTTCAAGCAAGCCCAATCCGGAGGTGGTGATCGCGGTTTACAAAATCAGTGTCCTGGGAGCTGATCGTTTTCAGTCACAAAAGGATTCGCCATAGGACTTCTTTAAAAATCCTTACGAGGTGAGAGCTGGTGACCGAAGTTTTCCTGGTCCATCAAAAGCTGCTAGCCGTCTTTAGTGAAAATGGAGTTCTCCACTCTTTCAGGATCTAGACCCCAGCAGTGTCTTCCTTTCCTTTGTTAAAGAAAAAGGTATTCGATGACACTTGTTGAAGTGGGTAAGGAAGACTTTATTCAAGGGGAAGGAATCTTTCAGTGTAGGAGGGAATTTGGACTCAACTCTGAATAGGGCATGGACAAGGGGGAATTTATAGCCAGGGAGCAGGTTGGGGGTCAGTGAATGGAAATTACCAGAAGAAAGTATCGGGGGGAAAAGGGGATTCTGGCTCAACCGACCTAACAGGATTCTTACTGAACATAGGTCAGGGTGACGAGACATGACCTGGGTGATGGTGGAGAACGAGGCACCCCACAAGATACAGAGTGATCAGATATGGAGGGAGGGGAGTTCTGGTTAAACTGACTCAGCAAGGTTCTCGCTAAAACTAAATTTTACAAGGAAATACACAGATGGGCCTAGGAGAAAGTTCAGGAGCTTGACTAAAGTTTGGCCAAGGAAAAGGTCTTTATGGCCTAGAGGGTGTGTTAGGTGGTATAGCCTGGTGATTAAGATCACTAGAAGAGGCCTGGGGATAGTAGTCAGCCAGACCTGCGTGTGGGTCCCTGATTCGTCACTCTTGAGCTATGTCACCTTACAAGTTGGTAAATCCCTCTCTTCTGCAGTTATCTCATCCGTAAAATGAAGGTGAAGATTGTCATAAGGTCAAGGTCTAAGTGCAGGGGCCTGGCAAAAAGCACATAGTAAATTCCACACATCTACAACCAGAAGTTCATCCTTATTCACGGCATTTCATAGCATTTACGTTAATGCAAATTGGGTTTACATTAGGATCTCATTGTGTTTCAGAAGAAAAGGCTGAAACTAAGAATGAAAAAACGTAGGACTTCCTTTTGCTTCTGAACACACAGCCAAGCGAGAAGACCCACCTGTAAGCAAACACTTCAAGTGCACTGAAAAAGACCCACCTGCAGGAATTCTTCTGTCTCAGTGAATTTCTCAATGGCTTATATAAAGAACAAATAAACCCAATGTCATATACATTATTGTATTTAGTGGACATGTAGACTAAATACAGTATATATTTTAGTGGAATATAGACAACATTATGTTTGTTTGTATTTTGGAGCTGGTTTTTATTTCTCCCTTTCATTGTTAAATATATTTACAGAAAAATGCATACAACATAAATGTGACAGTTTAATGAGCAAACATCAAGGTCAAGGCAGAGACCATTGCCAGCACTCCAGAAGTCCCTCACATGTCCCATCACAGCCACCTCCTTCCCCCCATAGGTAACAATTTTCCTGATTTTTATAGTAATATTTTCTGTGCTTTTTTTTATAGTTTTTAATCCCCCAAATAGTTTGATTTGCTTGATTATGATCATATGAATTATTTTATACATTATGAACATTATCTACATGTATTTGTACCTATGTGTATACACATATTCACATAGTATGAATTCTTTGTCATATTATGACCTTTATAGACATGGAATATAAGTGTGAATTCTTTTGTGTTTGGCTTCTTTTTTTTTCAACATTATATTGTGAGATTCATCCATATAACTTTGTTTCCTCTCATTTCTCTATGGCATTCCGTTGTATGAGTGTACCACATTTTACTAATTACTCCACTGTTGATACACATTTGGATTATTCAGAGTTTGGGGCTATTACAAAAAGGGCTACTCTGAACATGCTTGTACATGTTTCCTGGTACAAATGTGCATGAGCGCATTTTGGGTCTAACCTGTGACTGCAATTGCTGGATCAAAGGGTATATGCATATTTTCAAAATTACTAGGTAACTCAAAATTGTTTTCCACGGTGATCGTACCGTTTACACTCCCACCAACAGTGTATGAGACTTCCCGTCCATACATTTGGCAACCCATATGGTGAGTATGTAATATTTCATTGGAGCTTTAATTTGCATTTTTCAGATTACGAATGAGGTTTCATACCTTTTCATATTTACATTTCCTAATTTATGACATGCCTATTCAAATATTTTGTGGATTTTTCTATTGGGTACTCCGTGTTTTTCTTACTCATTTGCAGGAGCTGTTTATGTGTTCTGAATACTGGTGCTTTGTGGCTTGTAATTTTAATATTATTGAATTTATCAATATTTCCTTTATTGGACTTCCCTGGTGGCGCAGTGGTTAAGAATTCTCCTGCCAACGCAGGGGACATGGGTTCGAGCTCTGGTCCGGGAAGATTCCACGTGCTGCGAAGCAACTAACCCCGTGCGCCACAACTACTGAGCCTGTGCTCTAGAGCCCGCAAGCCACAACTACTGATCCCACGAGCCACAACTACTGAAGCCCACATGCCTAGAGCCTGTGCTCCGCAACAAGAGAAGCCACTGCAATGAGAAGCCCGCACATCACAACGAAGAGTAGCCCCCGCTCACCGCAACTAGAGAAAGCCCGCGAGCAGCAACAAAGACCCAATGCAGCCAAAAATAAATAAATTAATTAATTAAAAACAATATTTCCTTTATGGTTAGTATATTTTTCTTTCTTTCTTTCTTTTTTGGCTGCACCACAAGGCTTGCAGGATCTTAGTTCCCCAACTAGGGATTGAACCAACCTTGGGCCATGGCAGTGAAAGCACTGAGTCCTAATCACTGGACAACCAGGGAACTCCCAGTACATTTTTCACATTAAGAAATGCTTTCTACTCTGAGATGTGAAGATACTCTTCAGTATTATCTTCCAGAAGCATTTTGTTTCATCTTGCACACTAAGATTTATACTCCACCTGTAATTGATTATGTGTCATGTGTGGTTAGAGGTCACGTTTCATTTTTTCCCACATGGATATTCAATTGACCCAGTACCATTTATTGAAAAGTTTGTCCTTTTCCCAAACCTAGGTCATGTATCAGGGTTGTAGATATGTGTGGGTCTGTTTCTGTGCTCTCTCTTCTGTTTCATTGTTCTATTTGCCAGTCTCTGCACCAAGACCACTGTGTCTTAATATAGCCTTATAAAAATTTCATAATAAGATTTTATCCTCCCATCTTGTTCTTTTTCTTCAAATGTCTTGGCTCTTCTTGCATTTTTTTTTTTTTTTTCAGTACGCGGGACTCTCACTGTGGTGGCCTCTCCCGTTGCGGAGCAACAGGCTCCGGACGCGCAGGGTCAGCGGCCATGGCTCACAGGCCCAGCCGCTCCGCGGCATGTGAGATCTTCCCGGACCCGGGCACACCTGCATCGGCAGGTGGACTCTCAACCACTGCGCCACCAGGGAAGCCCTCTTCTTGCATTTTAATAGACATATTAGGATCAGCTTATCAAGTTTCAAATATTTTAAAAATCTGTTGGAATTCTGTCTTAAATTGCATTAAATTTATAGATCAATTTTGGGGGGAACTGATGTCATTGTAAGTATTTCAATTCAATAATAGACTATATCACTTAATCTACTTAGACTTTCTAAACATCTCTCATTAAAATTTTATAATTTATAAAGGCCTTGAACATTTTTTTTAGATATGTTGGAACTTATTTCTTTCAGCTTTCAAATATATAAAAAACGAAAAAAATAGTACAATTAACACCTCTATGTCCATTATCTAGATTTGACAACTATTAACATTTTGCCATGATCATGTTATCTATCTATCTAGATTTTTAAAATAAAATTATTTTAAAGTAATTATAGACGTCATGAAATTTCACCCTTAAATGCTAAAGACTGCACCTTGTAAGAGTGACACTCGCCTACAATATTACAATCACATGACCACATCTGTGTGTATTCAGATTATCTAATTATGTTAATAACAAATTATACTAAATATCATTTTTCATTTTTTGTATATTTTAAAATTAGGACCCAATCAAGATTCATGCATTGCCTCTGTGCATTTAGCTGGAGAAATCTGACCAATAAGGTAACTGACTTACAGTTCCCAGGTTCTACAGGTTTTCAGAGGCCCAATAAAATATATGAAGCCAAAAATACAATAAACTGATACAAAATATAATGAAATTAATGCATTGAGAAGTGATACCATATCATTTCTATGGTATTCTTCCCAAACATCCATAACCCCAGTCTACAAATGCAAAAACAGGGAATTCCCTGGTGGTCCAGTGGTTAGGGCTCAGTGCTTTCAGTTCGGGGGCCGGGGTTCGATCCCTGGTTGAGGAACTAAGATCTCACAAGCCATGCAGTGTGGCTGGAAAAAAAAAATGAGAAAGTAGACAAAACCAGGTTGAGAGACATTCTACAAAATACCTGATAAGTACTCTTCAAAAGTGTCAAGGTCATAAAAATAAGGAAAGATTGGGCTTCCCTGGTGGTGCAGTTGTTGAGAATCCGCCTGCCAATGCAGGGGACACGGGTTCGAGCCCTGGTCTGGGAAGATCCCACATGCCGTGGAGCGGCTAAGCCTGTGTGCCACAACTACTGAGCCTGCACTCTGTGCTCCGCAACAAGAGAGGCCGTGATAGTGATAGGCCCGCGCACCGCGATGAAGAGTGGCCCCCACTTGCCGCAACTAGAGAAAGCCCTCGCACAGAAACGAAGACCCAACACAGCCAAAAATAAATAAATAAAAATAAAGGAATTCCTTAAAAAAAAAAAAAATAAGGAAAGATTGAGAAACTGTCACAGATTGAAAGAGACAAAGGAGACATGGGAACTAAATGCAAGATTGTATCCTGGATCAGCTGCTGGAACAAAGAAAGGACGTTAGTGGAAAAAGTGGAAAAATACCAAAGTCTGCGCTTTAGTTAATAGTATTGTGCCTATATTAATTTCTTAGTTTTGATAGATGTACCATGAGTATGTAAGATGTTAATATGAGGGGAACCTGAATGAAGGGCACAAGGGAACTCTGTATGCTTTGCAACTTTTCTGTAAATTTAAAATTATTTCAAAATAAAATGTTAAGAAATAAAATTAAATAAATTTGTAAATACTGGCTTAGAAGTATAAAAAAGAAGCCTTCAAAATTGAAACAATAATTATTTCATTAAAAGTGTATGGACAGGGCTTCCCTGGTGGCGCAGTGGTCAAGAATCTGCCTGCCAATTCAGGGGACATGGGTTTGAGCCCTGGTCCAGGAAAATCCCACATGCCGCAGAGCAACTAAGCCCATGCGCCACAACTACTGAGCCTGCGCTCTAGAGCCTGTGAGCCACAACTACTGAGCTCGCATGCTACAACTACTGAAGCCCGCACACTGAGAGCCTGTGCTCCACAACAAGAGAAGCCACCACAGTGAGAAGCCCGTGCACCGCAACAGAGAGTAGCCCCCGCTCGCCGCAACTAGAGAAAGCCTGAGCACAGCAACAAAGACCCAACGCGGCCAGAAATAAATAAAAAATAAATAAATAATTTTTTAAAAAGTGTATGGGCAAAACAAAATGCCTGTTTCATTAATTGGTAAGTTTTTAGTATTCATAAAATTTTCATCTCAGTTGAAAAGAACTTGTAGTTAGATTTTCACACTATAAAAGAATTTCTGAGGATGCATAATAACCACCAAGAAATCACAACCTATCATAAGTTCATTAATCATAACCCCAAATTTTCAACAATGTGATTATGAAAAATCCTTTCAAGGTTCTTACAGCTATATATATATATATATATATATATATAGTTTTTTTTAATGCAGCATAAGGTACCTTTGAGTATTTTGATGTAATATATCCAAAAGCAGGATTCTGTTAAATTGTTAAGTAAGCCCTGAAACAGATTAACTTTCCAATTCCTAGCATTTCTTGGAGTCTATTTGGCACTGATTTATATAACTTTGAATAAACACAGGCAGGAGAGAATGAGCTAACCAGTAAAAGTAGAACCTAGTAAAAGGACCAGTCCTCCTCTTAACAAGCTTGCAATGGCTTTGCTGTGGAAGGAAACACTATTTTATTTATTTATTTATTTATTTGGCTGCACCGAGTCTTAGTTGCGGCATGCGGGACCTTTTAGTCGCAGCATGCGGAATCTTTAGTTGTGGCATGCAGGGTCTTTTCTTAGTTATGGCACGTGGGATCTTTAGTTGCGGCATGCGAACTCTTAGTTGGGGCATGTGGGATCTAGTTCCCTGACCAGGGACCGAACCTGGGCCCCCTGCATTGGGAGCGCGGAGCCTTAGCCTCTGGACCACCAGGGAAGCCCTGGAAGGAAACACTATTATCCTCATCTTCAGAAATAAATATTTGAGGAGAAGGAGGTTAGGATACTTGGAAAGTAGTAACTTAAAGTTAAGGGGTAGAAAAGTTGGTGGCCAAGGGGCGTGGCTTAGCCTCAGAGCTTCTCTCCTGACATCAGGAAATGCTGCAGAGCAAGGTCATGAGCGTTGAGGCTCAGATTCCAGGGAGAGCCAGGAGCTGTGTTTCACTGGGTAGTAAGAGGGAAGGAGGAGCTTTAAGACCTGAGCCCAGTGGGAGACAGTGGCAGAAGTAAGGTGGCTGGTGTTTGGAGAAGGGAGGAGGTGCTCAGAGGCTGCCAGTCAGACTGACTTTACATCAACCTGTCTGTAAAGCGTGTGTGCATGCACGTGTGTGTGTGTGTGTGTGTGTGTGTGTGTGTTTTGGGAGTTGGGTGGAGAAGATTCAGTGGTGGGAACATGAACTTGTTCTGCAGAGCTGCACACAAAGGCAATGCATGTATGCTCACACACCATCACAACCAGCACCTGCACCATCCAGCCTTACTCTCTTCCTGCCACCTCTGGTGCAACAACAGAGCCCTGGAGCCCAGTTCAGCAGCCTGCTTCTGTCTCAAGGGCTTTATTTTTATCAACTGCATTGGCCCTAACAACAACCCTATGATGTAGGCCCTATAATAACCTCCACTTCATGAGCGTAGGAAACTGAGACACAAAAAGATTAGGTAAATTGTTCAGGTTATAGCTAATAAATGGAAGAGCTGGGATCCAAACCAGGTAGTTTGGTTGTGAATTTTCCTGCTACACTCTATTGGAATGTATCTCTTACAACATGCTTTGCAGCCTCCACACACCCTGGAGACAAATACACCAGCCTGGGTGCATCATAACCAGAGCCCTGGTTACTATCTGTCTCAAGGACTTTGAGCTCTCCAGCTTCCTGTGCGAAGAATGTAACAGTGTCAGTCTCTGGTGGCTACTGGAGTTATCTCTATACCCTGTGAGCCTGGAAAGGGGCTAACCCCTCAGTTTCTCCATGCCAGTGGCCTCTGTTTCTTTTTCTTTTTCTTTTTTTTTTTGGTTGCACCGGCGCAGCATGCAGGGTCTTAGTTCCCCAATGAGGGATCAAACCCGTGCCCCCTGCAGTGGAAGAGTGGGGTCTTAACCACTGGACCTCCAGGGAAGTCCCTGGTGGCCTCTCTTTGGACAGTCCTTATTTTTTTCCTGGATACACACTCACTGGTATTATAGTTGAAGACAGGGAAGGAGAAGAAAAGGATGGGAGATCTCCCTTCAGCTTTGTTCAAATATAAAAAGCTAACAGGGCCTGTTTTCCTCATACAATCAGCTTTTAGATATAAATGTGTAAGATTCCAATCAACACTGTAAGAAAAACACTTAAGGAAAAATATTTCCTCCTGGAAAAATCAAGGAAGAGTAAGAGTTAAAGTTAAGAGTAAATTCACACAGGATGATCAAACATTTATTCATTAATAATATGTCCATTTGTTCAACAAATATTTGAGAGTCTACAAGTACCATGTGTCAGCTGTTGGGGCTTCAGCCAAGAATAAGCCAAAGTTCAGACCTGATGGAGCTCCCAGCTGGTGGAGACCACATGCCGGGTCTCACATGTCTATCGTCCACTGCTTTCCACAACTCTGGGAGCTAGGACTCCTGGACTCATTTTACAGCTGATGAAATTGAGGCTCAGAAGAGTTAAAAACTTGAGCCAAGATTCAAACCCAATGTCTTCTGAGCCCTACTCCTTTTCCAACTGGCCCTCAGATGAGAGCACACATTCTGCTCTTTCATTATCCTCACCTTTTTCATCAAGTAAACTCATACATTGATCTAGGTGAGTGGCCTTGTGCCTACACTGAGGCAAAAGGGATAGAGACAGAGGAATATTTAAGGGAGAGGAGAGACTTAGCAAAAAATCTAGACATGAGGAACAAAGTAAGAGGGGTGGCCAAGAGGATTTAGTGGAAGAGAAATGAAGACAGATTCATAATATCTTATTCCAATTCCAGTTTCACAGAATCCTAGATATTACCTAACAGCAATTTTCAAATTGGCACACACAGAGGGTCCATTGTTAAGATCTTTTTGCTGAAACGCTTCTTTAAGAATTATTTCAGTTGATAACTAAAGTGCTTTTTAGAGCTAAAATACTATTTTTTAGTAGTTTAATTATAGGGTTTTGCATAATGGTGGACGCTATTTTTAAATAACTTAATATATAGTATATTTAAATTTCATGCTTTTAAAAAGTGCCTGACAGTGACTAAGTCTACAGGGGGGGAAGGAGGGGATAAAATATTTCATAACATTTGGCATAATTATATTATCATTATTCAAGGCCATTGGAGGAGCTAAATATAAGACAGGAATGAATCTGACCTTCTCCAAGTAAGTGTTAACTTACTTGAGCATATTTTCTAAAATAAACCTAGAAAAAATGGAATGGAGAAAAGTGGGATCCTCTTAAGCCTGGTATTCACTTTTATGGAAACAACAATTCCTATCAAAATGTTTGATAAACAAATGTTTCCCCGTCATTCTTCTGTAAGAATCTTGATTCATTCAGGCTCACGTGCATCTATTCAGCAAACACTTACTGAAAGTCTACGTGGTGCCAGGTATGATGCTAACTACAAAGACGAATAAGACACATTTCCTCTCTGCAAGAAGCTCACAGGAAATCGCAGCACAATGGAGTGAGCACCATGCTAGAGGAGCAGGTGTTAACAGGGCAGGGTGGGCAAGCAGGGTAGGCTCCTGGAGGAGGTGACAGCTGGACTGAGAATTAGTGGTTGAACTGATGTCTGTGTGTGTGTGTGTGAGAGAGAGAGAGAGAGAGAGAGAGAGAGAGAGATCTGAAACACAGATGAATAATCATGGTGAGCAATGGGAACCTCAAGCCATTTGATGTGGGTGGGAGATCATGTGCGAGGGTAAACAGTCAAGCAGTGAGCCTAGGCAGGCAGGCAGGCCCCAGCTCAGGCCCCAGCTCAGAGAGCCTCATCTGCTCTGTTAATAACAACTAACATCTACCACGTGCTTACTACACGTCAGATGCTATTCTAAGCATTTTATTTTGTCTCATTTAATCCTTCCACTTCCCTGTGCTGTGAAGTAAGCACTATTTCACCATCCCCATTTTACAGATGAGGAAACTGAGGCCTAATCTGGTTAAGTAGTTTGCCCAGTTCTCACAGCAAGCGGAGCTGGGATCTGAACACAGGTAGTCTTCCTCTAGAGTTCATGCTCTTTTTTTTTGGCCAGGCCTCACAGCTTGTGGGATCTTAGTTTCCCGACCAGGGATTGAACTCATCTCTCCCTGCAGTGGAAGTGTGGAGTCCTAAACACTGGACCACTGCCAGGGAAGTCCCTAGAACCTCTGCTCTTAACTCCTTAAGCCAGGCCTCACTGGCAGTGGGGACTTATCAGAGATGCATTTTCCAGCAGGGGAGCAAAATGACTGAATTGCATACCAATTCTCTGAATACAAATGAAACATTTTAATAACCCCATAGACTTAACATTAAATTTTAAAAGAAGCTAAAACAGGCAGAGCAGTCAATGTCTGGAGAGCTGCCCTTTCCAAATAGGATATACCTTGAATGGAGAACCAAGTCAGGAAGCATCACTGACTGGCTAATGAGAATTCTCCTATATGACATTAGCCAGTTAGAGAAAATCTGCTCAACCTGCCCCTGAAATGGCTTTCAAATATGTCACTAATAGGGCTGCTATAATCTCAGTTAGATATTGAGGGGGTCTCCCTATTTACCAATTTAAAACGCAGCCCTTCCTGGTTGGAGAGGAACTCTAACCCAGGAAAGAGCAGTGGGTCTACCCCGAGAAGGAGCTGGGCTGTAAACCGATGCTTTGGGTGCCTGTTAAGGAATATCGATAACAGAAAGGAGGAGAGTAAACAAATCGTTTCTCCACAGTAGTCTAGGGCAGAAGAGACCCCCATCAATTCATTCATTCATTGAACAAATATTTATTTATCACTTTAAAAATTATTATTATTTTTTGGCTGCACTGCACGGCTTGCGGGATCTTAGTTCCCCCACCAGGGATTGAACCCTTGCCCCCGGCAGTGTACGTGCTGAGTCCCAACCACTGGACCACCAGGGAATTCCCTGAACAAATATTTATTAATTACCTAATTTGTTCAAGCACTGTGATGGTAGGTACTGTGGATATGGGGGTGAGCAAAATCAGACAGACTCCTCAAGCAATTTACAGTGGAATGAGGGAAAGGGACACCAGTCAAAGAATCACTCATGATTCAATGTGCAATTTTAGCTGGAATGAAGCCTTTGAAGAAATCTGTGGTAAAGAGAGGAAATCCTTTACTCAGGAGGCAGGGAAGCCTTCCCTTAGGCAGGGAGGATGAAGCTGAGGTCTGGGAGATAGGAAAGGAGGCAAACAGCTAGAGCATTCCAGACAGGGGGGACCTCCTGTGAAAAGGCCCTGAGGCAGGAAGGAACCTTCCTGGTCAAGGAATGAAGGGTGTCTAATGTGGGGCTTTGACACCAGGTTGGGGAGGTCAGTCTAGGCCTGCTGGGCCTGAGAGGACACAATGGGGATTTGGTTAGATGATCAGATCTGCATTATTTCAAAAAATCCCTGCGGAGTGGATTGGAAGGAGGCAAGAGTTTACCAGGTTCTTCTTAGCCTGCATTTAGAGAACATTTATTGTGTGCATACCAGTGCTGTTCAATAAAAACATAACAGCAGCTGCATTTATATTTTGAATTTTCTAATAGTCACAGTAAAGAAAGTAAAAAACAATAGTAAGATTGATTTTAATATATTTTACTTAATATATCTAAAATATTATTGTCTTAACATGTAATAATATTAAAAAGCTTAGTCATTGAAATCTGCTGTATATTTCATACATCTCAATTGGGACACAAAACATTCATCAGAAATACTTCATCTGTATTTAGCTTTCATAAAATTTACAGTTGATAAAATAGGCTTGCACCCTGATGTTCACTGCAGCACTGTTTACAGCAGCCAAGAAATGGAAGCAACCTAAACGTCCATCAAAGAAGATGTGGTATACGTATACAATGGAATATTACTTAGCCATGAAAAAGAATGAAATTATGCCATTTGTAGCAACATGGATGGACCTAGAGATTATCATACTAAGTGAAGTAAGTCAGACAAAGAAAGATAAATATCATATGATATCACTTATATGTGGAATCTAAAAAAGTAATGCAGGTGAACTTGTTTACAGAACAGAAACAGACTCACAGACTTGGAGGGCGGGCTTGTGGTTGCCAAGGGGGTAAGGAGGAGGGGAGGGATGAATTGGGAGGTTGGGATTGTCATATGTACACTACTATATGTAAAGTGGATAATCACCAGGGATGTACTATGTAGCACAGGGAACTATGCTCGATACTCCGTAATAACCTGTATAGGAAAAGAATCTGAAAGGGAATGGATGTATGAATATGTATGGCTAAATCATTTTGTTGTACGCCTGAAACTAGCACAACATTGTGAATCAATTATACTCCAATATAAAACAAAAAATTAAAAAACCCAAAATTTCAAAAAGAAGAAAAAAAATAGGCTTACATACCTAAGTTGTTCCAAACATAAAAGTTTTTTTGATAACTGAATCAACCATCAGTTTTTAAATTTAAATTAAGTAAAATTAAAAATTCAGTTCCTCAATCACTGTAGCCACATTTCAAGCGCTCAACAACCATATGTGGCCAGTGCTACCATAATGGATTGAGTAGAAAGAACCTTTCCATGATTGCAGGAAGTTGTATAAGAAAGCACAGATGTATCTGCTGGAGAAGGCCTGGGTAGTCATTAGCTTTCCTTTGGAAGACATAACCTTTCATGGGTGAAGAGCACATTCATCTACAACAGCCTCACTATTTCTTTTTATAAAGCCTAAATCCATTCAGCCTCTTTTTGGTACTGTTTTGGTTTCCCAAGATTTTCCTACTGGGAAGAAAATAACCTAATATTTATTGAGATAAATATCCAGTCCACTTGGCCATTATATTTCTCTTTGTTAATGAATAAAGATGAATTTTGAATCCCTGTCCTAGGATTTCTCCTAGTGAACTGTCAGCATCAAATTACTATCACTTCTTCAGGCCTTTTGCAAACTACTAGCTTCTCACACTTCACACCTAGCCCCACCTACCTGCGAAGAGCAAACATTGATTTTCGGGTCTAACAATGACAATTACAAAATTAAATGAGCCACCAGGCCAATGAGCCTCCTGCCTACTCCTTTTCCTCAGGGGTCCCCAGTCACAGGGGGAGCTCCTGCCAGAAGAGATGGACCTGGGGAGCAGATGTGTAATTGGGCAGCTGGCCCAGCAGGCCTAGGTACCAGGTCCTCTGTCTACCAGGTGCCGTCCCTCTTCACACCGTTCCTCCCATTTCCTGTCTTTTCTCTCCCCATGTGGCTCAAAGCTGAGCAGAGAAATCTCTCTTTTTCTCTCTCATCCAAGGATCTCTGTAGATTTCTATGGAGACTAATTTTGCCCTTGCTCTCAACTCTGGGCAATGAATAGCATTCACACCTTCACTAATCTTTTGCCTCGACTTCCTCCCACCCTAATCCCACCTGATAGGTTAATACAACAGGTAGGAAACAGCCCAGTTCTCCTCACTTTTCCATCAGAAATGTGAGTTACTTGGCAGCAAGGACCAAACGTTATCTTCTTGCCTTTTCTTTTATTCTTTGAAATTCTCTACATGGTTTCTCATCCATTCCATTTAGAAACAAAGGGCTTTTGTTGCTTTTTATGTAATAAGGGCTAACATCAGTTGAGCATTTACTAAACACTATGCACTTTACATGGGTTCTCTCATTTAATGCTCATAATCACCCTATGAGGTAGATATTATTACCTGTATCATTTTACAGATCAGGAAATTGAGGCTCAGAGAGGGTAAATAACTTATTCAAGAACACACAGCTAGTAAGAGGCAGTCAGGAGCTAAAGCCATTCCTAATCCAGAGTTTAACCCCTGTGTGACGCTGCTTTCCTAGGATGTTTTGCTACTGTATCCTTTTTATTGTGTTAAGCCTCTGGTGAGTCTATGCTCTGCCTGAGAAGGGCAGGCCCTGCCAAACGCTTTCTGTGCCTCTCGGTTTTAGCAAGAGAAAGTCCTCAAAGCGGGTAGCCAGGACCCGTATTTAACCAATAGACACCGAGCCGGAGGGCAATCTGGAGCAAACGCCTGCCTAGCTTGCTTCATCTAGGGCTCATAATCTCAGCGTTCAATCTGAGCGTGCCTATCAATCCTCCCACAGGCTACACTCCCCATTGCTCCACCCTGATTTTTGGGAGGAGGAAGGCTCACCCAAAGAGGAAAACAGGGAGGCTGTGCCCCCTTGTGGAATCCAATTCTCCCATTTTATAAAGGGCGAAACTGGTACTCAGAAGGGCGAATCATGCTCAAGGACGCGGATCTGGTTAGTCCCCGCTCGCAGTCACTGGGGTTATCTCGCTCAGCATAGTAATTTGCTTCAGCCCCAAAGCAGATAAACACAAATCAGTTCCTTACAAAGAAACACCGAGCTTGAGGTCTGAAACCTCAGAAGACCGTTGAGGAAACTCCCAGAACTCGGTAGCGGGTCCGGCGAAAGCCTTCCCGCCTTCGGCCCCGCCTCTCGGCCTCAGCCCCACCCTTCGACCCCGGCTCTGCGGGTCTCCAGCCCGCACTCCGTCGGCCCTCGGGTTCCAGGCCCCGCCCCTCGGAGGCCGCAGCCAATCGGAGAGCCGCGATACCGTCGCGCGCGCCTCACCCCTGCCGGCAGTGACGTGCCCCACCCCACAGCCGCGGGATTCAAACTCTCGGAAGCGGCTCCCGCGCCGGAGGGTGAGACTGGGCCGACCGCGGAGTGTGGCGGGGGCGGCCAGGGCCCGCAGCCCCGGGGCCGGGCGAGACGGCCAGGGAGGCGTGGGCAGTGGGAGATCGCGTTAGCTGGGGCTCAATCTCTGCCCTCTCGGGTGCCCGTCGCTTTTCCCTGGCTCTCACATGGTTCCTGGCCCTGGCTGGGTGCCTCACGGCGGTTGCAGATTCGATCCCTCCTTTCAGCCCTGCGGCGGATATTATCCTCCTCTTTCAGACGAGCGCTGGGAGTTCGAGTGACTTGGCCAAGGTCTTTCGTTAGTACAGCCTTTTGCGGATTAGCAGGCACTTTCATGTCTGTTCTACAAACATCTTCAAAGTGGGGGTGAGAAAAAAGGTGCCCGTTTTTGCAGTTTTTCTTTGCCTGTCTTCCCACGTGAGATCTTCTGTGAGGGTTTTCGTAAGATTTGCCTCCACTTGCAGACGACGTGGTCTGTAATAGAGGCGTCGTGCCCTTTGCTGGTTATCTTAGTCTTTCACCTTAGAATGGACAAAACTCCAGGGCTATCCTTGTGATAGATGGTCTCTTCAACTCAGTTTACCCACTTCTGGTATTTTCAGGCTCTCTGAGTCCACACAGGATGACCCTTAAGGTCCCTTCCGTAGAAAAACCTTCTCCACCGAGGTGTCTAAGTAGGTCTCCTCAACTGTTACTGGTATCATTGTACTTTTCATTTCCTGGATAACATTTATTTTACAACTTGAGAATCTATATTTGTTTCCTTGTTACTGCCTGCCGCGTCTGCTAGATCGAAAGTTCCGTTATGTAAGGGATATGTCTCTCTTTCATTTCTTTCTTTCTTTTTTCTTTTTTTTGCCAGTGTATACCCAGCACCTAATATGCTGTCTGGTAAATTAAATTCTCCAATATTTTTTGAATGCATGAATAGTATCATATTCCCCTGGATTCCCTAGTCACATTACCATTATTTTATCTTGGGATCCATAGGTGGAAAAATGCTTTTTAACCTCCCTAATTAAAACTACTTTTATTATATACACAGTAATTTTTGCTATGTATTTTGCTCCTAGAGTTTATATTATACCCTTGCTTCTTAAATGTCATCTAATACTATTAGCAAATACGCTAAACTTCTCCTTACGCGTTATTCTTAATTCCTGTCATTCCTGAATTCTGTGAATATTGTCTCTTTTTCCTATAAATGCCTCATATTGGTTTCTTCTCACTTCTGCCCACTGTGCTCTCTCAGCTGACCATTATTATTAAGATAGATCTGAAAAAAAAAAAAAAAGATAGATCTGAACTAGGCTTAGCTTATAAAACAGAGTACACACCATTATGTCAGGTAATGACGTTTCAATGTCCAGATATTCAGAATTACATTATTTATCATTAGCTTTTTATTCTTGGGTAAAATTTGTCTTTGATTGTGATCTACTTCTTTCAGACTTCATTTAATGGTTTAATCATTGGTTATCCCTCCATTTTTTTTAAATGAAATTTTTCTACTGAAGTATGACACACATGCAGAATCCTGCACAAACACAAGAGTACAAGTTGACATATTGAATACTCCCCATGTATCTACCACCCAGACTTTAAAAATATATAGTGTTACTAGCACGCTAGAAGCCTTCCCCAGTCCCTGTTCCATACCCTACTGGTTTGGCTATATCACTTCTATTTAGATAGAAAGGTTCTTCTGTTTAGCAAATTAGTTATTAGACCTTTTCAAACCTGAGATTTGACCTTGTAAACTCAGACTTATTACTGTATTTTTATTTTTACAGACATTTTCAGAGATGTCTTCCAGAAGTCCCAAAGATTTAATTAAAAGTAAATGGGGACCAAAGCCTAGTAACTCCAAATCAGAAGCTGCATTAGAAAAATTTAGGGGAGAAATTGCAGCCTTAAAAACATCGGTGGATGAAATGGCAAGCGGAAAAGGAAAGCTGAATGATAAAGACAGACACAGACTTTTGGAGGTAAGATCCTTTAAACTGTAGTAAGCTTTGCTGTAGTAGATGAGAAAGTATAATGATATAATGTAGTTTTTATGTTCACTAAATGTAAAAAACAAATCTAATGTCAACTTTGGGATTTAGCTTTTAATGTGAATGCTTAAAAACCCATTTAATCATGTATATTGGCTGCTTTACAAGTAATCTTTGTTTACAGTCTTTTTTAAGGTAAAATCATTACAGATATTAGCATTTTGTGTTCTGTTAAACTATATATCCCTAATTTACAATTTGGTATGATATAGTCTGTAAAGCAGTTAGGAATTTGCTAGAACTGGAAGGATTTAAAATTTAATCGTTAACTTGATTGTAATTTATTTTGCAAAAGTACTTTTATTGTTCATAGAAAATAAATGATCTGTACTAAATAATATCATTGGATTTCTTTAAATTTTACTTTATAGGCACATCGTAAAACCAACTGATTTATTATTTTTTAACACATATTTATTATTATTTTTTAATACATAATATGTGTTAACATATTTTAACACTTTTTTAACACATATCACCAATTCTTAGACATAAAGATTATTTTGTAATCTGGTGAAGGAATCTAATAGCTTTCCTGGGAGACCTCTTTCCAGTTCATTCCACTTCTGACGAGCACTGGCTATCAAAACCCCTTTATAATCAATTGAAATTAACTTCCTGTAACTTCTACCCGTTTGTTCTAGTTATGTCAATTAAAGCTACACAGAACAAGTCTATTTTTTTTTTATCCAATTGACAATTTTTCAGATATCCAAGGAAATCTTGCTTCCTCTTACTTTTCTGTAGACCAGCGCCATATTCTTCAGCTTTACTGGCTTTTTCTCCTCCTGGTCACTTTCCTGAACACTCTGTGGTGTGTTCATGTCCCTCCTGAATTATGTACCTAGTATTGCATACAGCGGCAAACACAGGTTGAAGCAGTACTATTATTTCCCGTAATCTGGATGATATACTCTATGAAAGCTTAAAATTGAATTCGGTTTAGGCTTCCCTGGTAGCGCAGTGGTTGAGAGACCGGCTGCCAATGCAGGGGACACGGGTTCGTGCCCCGGTGCGGGAAGGTCTCACATGCCGCGGAGCGGCTGGGTCCGTGAGCCATGGCCTCTGAGCCTGCGCGTCCGGAGCCTGTGCTCCGCAACGGGAGAGGCCACAACAGTGAGAGGCCCGCGTACCGCCAAAAAAAAAAAATTGAATTGAATTTTTGGTAACTGTATCATACTACTGTCTTGTCTTAAGCTTGTAGGCAACTGAAAATTCCCTCATCGTTTTCATACAACTGTCCCACTCAATTTCCCCATCTTTTTTTTTTTTTTTTTTGCCGTACGCGGGCCTCTCTCTGTTGTGGCCTCTCCCGTTGCGGAGCACAGGCTCTGGACGCGCAGGCTCAGCGGCCATGGCTCACGGGCCCAGCCGCTCCGCAGCATGTGGGATCTTCCCGGACCGGGGCACGAACCTGTGTCCCCTGCATCGGCAGGCGGACTCTCAACCACTGCGCCACCAGGGAAGCCCAATTTCTCCATCTTTATTTGAACAACTGCTTCTCTCCCCCACCCTCAAATGCAAGTTTTTAGTTTTATGTTGTTTTTCCTTTGTTAGCATGTAAAGCCACTCTGCTAACTTTTTCTATCATCTCTCTATTGATGCGTTCTCCCTTATGCCAGCAGGAGTTTAACAAACACGTCTTCTTTATCTTTCAAATCCTTGAAAATGTTGAACACTCCTTTGAAGATCACCTTCTAGATTTGACACCAAATCATTTATTAACAAAAAGCAAGTTTATGAATGCACTTTTATCCGGGTAGAACATTTTGTTATTTTTAAATTCTGTTGCTTCAAGTTCATCAGTGAGCATGTATCTCTTTGTGTGACTCACTTTTAGCCTTTAAGATTATTAGATCTGGCATGGTGGGGGAATGACTAGCAGATACTCAGGTGAGAGCCAGCTTTTCTTCAGCTTTCTCTAACCACTGTTGACAGAGTTGATCTTTCCTTTCTGTGTCCATGTCCCATTCATTTTCTATATATCTTAACCACAGCACTTACCATATTGCATTAATATATTGGCTTACCTCTCTGATTTCTCTGAGCGTAAGACCTTGCCTTCATCTTTTTTTTTTTTAACTTTTTATTTTATATTGGAGTATAGCTGATTAACAATGCTGTGATAGTTTCAGGTGCACAGCAAAGCGACTCAGCCATGCATATACATGTATCCATTCTCTCCCAGACTCCCCTCCCAGGCATCATCTTCTTTTTTGCCCTGTATCTGGTATAATGCTGACTTGATATATAATAAACACTTCACAAATGCTTGTTGTAATGTACTGTTTATTTTTGTGTTTGACCTGGCCTTTTTCTAAGATTCTTCTTGGTTTATATCTAGAAAATTCGAGTCCTTGAAGCTGAGAGAGAGAAGAATGCTTATCGCCTCACAGAGAAGGACAAAGAAATACAGCAACTCAGAGACGAGCTGAAAGCCAAACACAGCACTACTGCATTGCTTGAACAGCTGGAAGAGAAAACAAAGGAAGGTGAAAGGAGGGAACAGCTGTTGAAATCCTTGTCTGAAGAGACAGATATATTAAAAAAACACTTGTCTGCTACAACTGCAAGGCTTGCTGAATTTGAAGGCAAAGCTGATACACTTCGTTTATCACAGGTACTAATTTCTTTAAACCCAGATTTTTAAAATCTTTTCTGATACAGTTTGTAATTCTTATGGAGAATGAGTTTGTTAAAACATGCTTGGCAAATGGTGAGACAGTATAGTATACTAACAGGTTCCTTTTTTTTTTTATAGCCTGGTACTTCTCCATAAGCAAAAATAGGTAATATGGCTCCCTCCACTCCCCACACCATTGTTTTATGCAAGGGATTATTCAGAATACAGAATCCGCTGTGTATCTACAACAGCCGGGAAGATTTTGTTGAGTTCTTTTTTATATAGTTTGTATTGTGAAAACAATAGGCTTCATTTTTTGGTTGTTTTTCTTATTTGAGATACCCAGTTAAAATATCAAGTATGCTTTTTTCCTAACTGTACATGCTTTTTCTCCCTCTCTTTTGTTTTAGCATCACTAGTGTAGCAAAAAGAGCAAGGATTTGTGGGTAGGCAGATCCGAGTTCAGATCTTTGTTCTTCCACTTGCTAGCTGTGTGACTCTGAACAAATTCCTTAACCTCTCTAGCCTTGGAGACAATGCTAGAATTCACCAGACCCCTCTCCTAAACCTCAATTTCCACATCAGTAAAATCAGGGTAAGAATACTGGAGATTAAATGTTACAATATATATAAATAGCCTAGCAGAGTGCCTGGCATGTAGTAAGTGCTAAATAAATGGTTTCTTATTGATCAGACCTTTGATTCTTTTCGAAATTTGGACATTTGAATAATACTAATACTACAACTATTAATACCACCTACAGAAGAAAATCTATGGCTTTCAGATACAATATGTCAACGATGTTAAGGATCTTTCTACTTTATCTCCCCTTTAGAGCACCTATAATTTATGTGTACTCTCATAGATGGGCAATTGAGTATTTCTACAGATGAGTTCAAAGAGGTTAAGCTTTTCTAGAGAATTTCCATAGAACTGAAACTCATGAAACATTATAGTCAGGTCCTACGTGGTTGACTAAACCTTTACTTAAAGCTCAAGAATTAGTTTCTTTTGAAGGTGGAAATGTAAATCTTGGCAGAAATGATAATTTAAAAAATGTATTCTTATAATAATTGTTGAATACCCACTACTCATTTCTGTATTAGTCAGCATGTCTAATTGCCTAACAACCGACCTCCAAATCTCAGAGTCTTATATGAAAAATGATTATTTTTCCCTCATGTCACAGCCTAGTGCAGGTTGGAGTGGAGGAGGCTTTGCTCCACATAGGCATTCAGAGATCCACGTTCCTTCCTTCTAGTGGCTCCCCCATCCCTCAGGGTGCAGTCCTCCACCAGATCCGCTATACACAGCTGTGGGCTAGACAGCATGTGGAGAATTGGGGGAGCCGGTAAGGTCTAGGCCTGGGAATGGCATATCTCACTTTTGCTTACGTTCCATTGGACAGAATTCAGTCTCATGACCTCACTAACCACAGGGAAGTCTGGGAAATGTAGTCCACAATGTGCCCAGGGAGAAAGGAAAGGGATTTGATGAACTATCTCTATCATAGTTTCTACCTAAAGGACTAAATTGAGAGGGAGAAAGGGCTACATACTAGGGTGGCTAGAGCATCTTTGGAGAAAAAAATATTTTGAGCTTCTTTGCCATCCTTCACATACATCTCTTTCCTTATAGCTGTTAAAAGACTGAAATACAGCTTTTTATGAGTTTTGTTGACTAGCCTGGCTACCTTACCACCTACTTCCCCTCTTTTTTTTCTCTATGAGAAAATGAAGAAAAAAGAGGGGACAAATTATGTTTTGAGTTCTATATGAATGAATACTAATTAATACTATTGCTAATACAAATATAGTTCTAGAAAACAACTTTCGTCTTTTATTTGCCAATTTAATATTTTCCAGATTTCATCTAAATAGCCCAGCTGTTTTGTCTCCTTCTGGTGAAAATCAGTGGGCTGTTCATATGCATTGAGGGCTATACTGGGGTCCAGGTGACCTCAGAGGTCAAATTAGGTATGAAATCTCAGGGTTTCCAATCTGCTTAGAAAGCTTCCAGGACATCTAAATTCTGCTCTGCTACCCATCAGCTGGCATATACCAGATCTGGATTTTGGGATGCCCCTGTGAAGTATACTGTATTATTATGAAACTAAATATAATGAGGAAACTTCTGTTGTTAAATTTATGATGTTAACTAATATTGATTTACTTGTAGACTGTGGCTACAAGTTGCTTCAATTCATCAATGAGTAATATTCATGAAATGGAAATACAGCTGAAAGATGTAAGTTCATTTTTCTTTTACTAAGTTATGACTTCATTTATTATCAAATTTCATGGAAATTGACAGCAGTAATGCTGTGGTTTGAAAAAAATCTTTTGAGGAAATGGAGAAATGAATGGTTTGAGATCATCTCTCTAGGTTACTACTACCTTTAAGTCTCTTTCCAGGCATTCAAGAGGGCCAGTTCCTCTAAGTATGGACTCTTTAGGATAGAAAGCCCTAGAAATCACCCATTTTTACCAAATACCTCAACAGTATCCCTTCTTCACCTAAATCTAATTTGCTCAACTATTTTATTATTATAATGTAATTTAACTTGTAGTTTTTTTTTCTTTTTGTTTATCCATGCAAGATGTACTCTTTAGTTTGAAATTATTCCCTTGGAACCAGGGTTTGCTTTCATAGTTTGAAAAGGAAACACATTCTTTGTGTATTCAATGTTTCTTTTTCCTAGAATTTGATATGAGGTTATTTTAGATATATGGTAAAGCTGTATTACAAACTTATGTGTTAAATGGATTGGTGAGTTTCATTGGAAATTAAATAAATTGGGGACACAGGACTACTATTCACATTGTACTTTTTCAAGTTTTAAGATTAGATATGCAAAGTATGAAATTCTTGATTTAATTATTGGGTCAGTAGGTAGATATTGTGATTCCAGAAATATTACTAGCATGTCTACCCTGATCTAGGTATGCTCTTAAGATTCCTGTTTTATCTTATCTAGCAGGTGTACCTTGAGGTCTATTTAATCTTCAAAAGAAGAATTTAAATCTGTTGAGTGTCTATATAACTGGGTACCACATACCCTTATCAAAGTAATTTACCTAGAGGTAACAGAAATACAGAAGAAACATAATTCTTAAAATACTATCAAAATAAGTTTTTTGTATGTCATATACTATCCCCAGCATCTACAAAATTGGAAAGAATGACTAAAGGGAATCTTGTGAAGTTTCTTGAATTTCACTAGTGTCTCCTTTAGCAAAGTACCTGAAAATAGATGCCATTTTCTTAAACTCGGGTAATTTTTAGGCTTCTCAGTGCTAACTGCTTCAAAGAGCAACTAAAGTTATTTTTATGTAATGACGATTGGTCTGGGGTAGAACCTGAGATTCTCCATTTCCAGTAAGCTTCAGGTGCTGCTGCTACTGTTGGTGGTCTGAAGACCACCCTTTAAGAACCATTAAATTACATGTGGGGAGCAAGAGGTGGTTTAGCTCTGGTTACCCCTTTGGAGTCTCAGCAGATCTTTTAGAGCAGGAGGAGAATTATAGTTGGAGGGTTTAGGAGCAGGGAGAGAGAAATCTCACTCTTCAGAGTCTGCAGTGTCACAATATTGGCTTTGGGGAGCTCAGCAATGTTAATCCTACACCCTCTGCAAAGCTCCCATAAAACTTCCTTTAGAAGTTTGCTCACCTATTTTAAGAATCAGTATTTGTTATGCTAAAATAATCTTAAGGCCAAGCTGTATCATTCCTCATCTACCATTTAGGTCTGGCTGATATTTTGAAATAATTACACGGAGTTAATGCTGTAAACATTCTCCAGTGTCAGTAACTTTGACACCGAATAGCTAAAAGTCAGTTTTAATAGGCATTTCTTGCTCTTGATTTTAAAAATCTGATTTTTAGGGAATTCCCTGGTGGTCCAGTGGTTAGGACTGTCAGCTTCCACTGCAGGGGACACAGGTTCAATCCCTGGTTGGAGAGCTAAGATCCCAAAAGCTGTGCAGTGAGGCCAAAAAAAAAAGGAAAATCTGATTTTTTTTGCTTTTTTTTTTAATGAAAGCTTCTTTATTTATTTATTTTTGGCTGCATTGAGTCTTCGTTTCTGTTCGAGGGCTTTCTCTAGTTGCGGCGAGTGGGGTCCACTCTTCATCGCGGTGCGCGGGCCTTTCACTGTCGTGGCCTCTCTTGTTGTGGAGCACAGGCTCCAGACGCGCAGGATCAGCGGCCATGGCTCATGGGCCCAGCTGCTCCGCGGCATGTGGGATCTTCCCGGACCGGGGCACGAACCCATGTCCCCTGCATCGGCAGGCGGACTCTCAACCACTGCGCCACCAGGGAAGCCCGGAAAATCTGATTTTTAAACATAGAATTATGGAAGATAAATAATAATTATTTTAAATTTTTTATTTCGAAAAAATTCAAATTTACAGAAAAGTTACAAGAATGGAAAATGGTACATAGAACCCCACATACTCTTTACCAAAATTGAACTATTTTAGGGACTCCCCTGGTGGCGAAGTGGTTAAGAATCTGCCTGCTAATGCAGGGGACACGGGTTCATTCCCTGGTCTGGGAAGATCCCACATGCCGTGGAGCAGCTAAGCCCGTGCACCACAGGTACTGAGCCTGCTCTCTGGAGCCCGCGAGCCACAACTGCTGAGCCTATGTGCGGCAACTACTGAAGCCCACGAGCCTAGAGCCCGTGCTCGGCAACAAGAGAAGGCACTGCAATGAGAGGCCCGCGCACTGCAGTGAAGAGTAGCCCCCGCTCGCCGCAACTGGAGAAAGCCCGTGCGCAGCAACATAGACCCAACGTAGGCAAAAATAAATATATAAAATAAATTTTTTAAAAAATTGAACTATTGTTAACATTTTACCCCATTTGATACTTTCTCTTTTAATCCCCACCCCCATACACACACACACAGTTATAATTTTTTTTTTTTTAATTTGGCTGCATTGGGTCCTCGTTGTTACACGTGGGCTTTTCTCTAGTTGTGGAGAGTGGGGGCTACTCTTTGATGTGGTGCGCGGTTTCTCACTGCGGTGGCTTCTCCTGCTGTGGAGCACGGGCTCTAGGCGCATGGGCTTCAGTAGTTGTGTCACGCGGGCTCAGTAGTTGTGGTTCGAGGGCTCTAGAGCGCAGGCTCAGTAGTTGTGGCACATGGGCTTAGTTGCTCCACGGCATGTGGAATCTTCCCAGACCAGGGCTCAAACCCATGTCCCCTGCATTGGCAGGCGGATTCTTAACCACTGCACCACCAGGGAAGCCCTTAATGTAGCTTCTTATGTGAATATTTTGCTAATGTCTTGCCACAGATCAGGTGGTATGATCCACAGAAAATGTAGATGTGATTTTATAAAATTTTCCAGCTTGTGCTAGGTGGCTGGTAAGGCATCATCTAGTTTCTTGCAGGAAAGATGTAACTGAAATGAAAAACTAATATTAGCAGTAACAGTAAAGTGAATCACTTTCCCTCTTACCAGCTAACTTAAACAGACACTGCTTATTTTATTAATATTATCCCATCATTCAAATAATTTCTTGACTACACATTGTATGCAAAAGCTGTAAATCCTCGTGGAAAAGCATGGTCTGCCACTTCAAGGAGCTTACTATCTATTTGAGAGAAACAGCAAACACAGAAAAAAGCTGAAGATGGTTGGTAAAATAATTTTTTAAAATATGTAGACATATGTATATATAACAACTGAGTTCATAAGCCCCTATACAAACCAGATGAATGATCCCAATTTGGAATTTTTGAGTTCTAAAAGATGTAAAAGATGAAAATTAGTGATAAGGAGAGAGGGTGGTATTTAAGTTTGAGATGGAGTTAGCAGTGCAAACAGTTTATTGGGGAGCGACATCTGTGAGAGGAAAAGGAAGGCAGCAGGACTGGACAGGGGCACCGTCAGGCCAGGATGCAAACCTGACAGAGCCTCTGTCCACCCTGTGGAGAGCTCCCAGGCAGAGCCCTGTGTTGGGTGGAAACAGCTCATTTTCTTTTTTAAAAAATTTATTTATTTAATTAATTTATTTTTGGCTGTGTTGGGTCTTTGTTGCTGCACGCGGGCTTTCTCTAGTTGTGGCGAGGGGGACCTACTCTTTGTTGCAGTGCCCGGGCTTCTCATTGCGGTGGCTTCTCTTGTTGCAGAACATGAACTCTAGGCACGTGGGCTCAGTAGTTGTGGCTCACGGGCTTAGTTGCTCTGCAGCATGTGGGATCTTCCCGGACCAGGGCTTGAACCCATGTCCCCTGCATTGGCAGGCAGATTCTTAACCACTGCGCCAAAGGGAAGCCCCAAGAAACAGCTCTTTCTTTTTTTTTTTTTTTTGAAACAGCTCTTTCTTAAAAGAGTATCTGAGCAGTGCATCTCCACCTCTACCACAAAGACATTCTGTTTACAGAGAATGACATGGACACAGACACAAAGCAAATTGTGTATAGGAAATAGCAGACAAATGAACTTAACCCCATGTAGATGTGACTTTGCCATGTTATTAGGTATTCCAAAGGTGTGTGGCCTTAGAATGTGTCTCTGTGTCAGGAGCTTTACAGTGGTTGCCTAGAATCATTCTATGATGTGAGCTGTAGAGTTTTTGTGTGCTGGAAAAGACTGCATCCCTTGGGCTCCCTTGTCCATTTTAAGAGTTTGAGTTTTTATTATTGATTTGCTTTCATTTTCACTTTGAGGCTCTGGAGAAAAATCAGCAATGGCTTGTGTATGATGAGCAGCGAGAGGTCTACGTAAAAGGACTTTTAGCGAAGATCTTTGAGTTGGAACAGAAATTGGAAACAGCTGTTCATGCATTCCCACAGGAGACAAAAAAGACTGAATCAGAAGGTACTGGTATAAAAATGTTCTTTAGGGTTGTCCTGCCTGATATTTTTCAAAAGGAGAGATTCATCAAATTTAGATTCTTATAGACATGTGTTATAAAGTAAAGTAAGAGCAGGTCTGCAAGCTCTGAAGTAAGAAATACCATTTTAGCCAGTCTGTTTCATTTCCCATTGTTTTCTGACACCAAAGGGCATAAGTCACAGGGTAAAGGGATCTTGCAGCCCTGAAGGCACATTAAGTTTTCTCCACCTTACATATCCTTCCCCTCCTTCAAAGCCCTTCTCCAACTTTACTTCCCCCAGTGCTGACCTTATCTTTTTACTCAGCTTCCCTTAAGCAGTTATTCATATCAATCCCAGGAGAAAGATTACATTTTTATACATTATTCTTCAATCATTTGAATCTCACCCTAGAATTGAGGTGAAGTTTCTTCTGATTGATGCTGTCTTTTTTGCCAAGTGGTCTGCAGCTTCTCTGACACTGATCTCCATTGTGTTTCGCAAGAAGCCTAAGAGGTGGGGCAGGAAGGATCATTATTCTCATTTTACAAATAGATTCAGCAGTTCCAGGTGATGAGCCAGGAAAAGAAAAACCCCTGTGCAAAGCACTCATTTAGAATGACTGACAGCCTTAGTGGGACTGGAGCCTTGAATTATAGAAAGAGAAAGCTAATGAAAGGCCAGCAAGGCTCATAATCTTAGAGCTTCACATGTGAATATTTAAAATGAAACTAATGCTAAAAAAGTATAAAAGGAATGTCTCTAGAGATAATTTAAAGCTTTTTATTCCTAAGGGGACAAAGTTACTACTGTAATGCCTTTATAAGTTTACTACACATAAAAGGATTTTAATTATGGGTGAAGTCTAGTCTTTTTCTCGGGTAATATAGTTTTCCTTTTCTCTCTCCCTCGCTCTCTCTCTGTGTTTTATCAAAGCAATATAAACACTTGTTAAAATAATTTAATAATAGTACAGAAGACCCTGTTCTACCTTTCCCATCCCATCCTAATGCCTATTTCTTCCTCCCATCAGGGCAGCTGCTTTTAAACATTTCTGGTTTTGGTTTTGGTAATTACCGCCATATCTATAAATAATGACTTAATGGCCCTATATGTTGATTTGTTTTCTTTAGACATTAGTGACTTTCCCTCCCTCAGAATAATTATATTACTGTTTCTAGTTCTTCTATTTATTCATTTTGTGACTTCAAGTAGTATACCTGAACTTCTGTTTCTTGTTCTGTCAAATATCAGCCATGTTCCCTCTCTCTTGACTCTTCGTTTTTGAAGGTGAGGAAATAAATGTGATCTTGTTTATAGAAACATATTTACATTTATTTCTTCAGGAAAATTCTCTCTTTTATAAAGTGAGTTGTGCCCTGATGTGTTTGTCCTAGGTTGTCTTCAAGAAGAAAAGCAAAAATATTACAACCATCTCTTGGCAAATGCAAAAAACGATCTTGAGGTAGAACGACAAACAATAACTCAGTTGAATTTTGAACTTAGTGAATTTAGAAGAAAATATGAAGAAACCCAAAAAGAAGTGCAAGATTTAAATCAGCTGTTGTGTTCACAAAGAAAGGCAGATGTACAACATCTGGAATACGATAGGCATAAAACAGAGAAAATACAAAGGCTCAAGGAAGAGAATGATCTTGCCAGGGAAAAACTTGAAGAAGAGAAGAAGAGATCTGAAGAGCTCTTATCTCAGGTGAGTCTAACTAGCAAGGTTTTCCACAGTTTATAATTCAGAATTCTCATGGTACTTACTAAGTGTCAGGGACTATTTTAACTACTTGGGAACCAGCAAGGAGCAACGCAAGTTCCTGCCCCCTCCTAGGAGTTCATACTTAGAAGGGAGACAGACCATAAACAAGTACCTAAATAAACAAGTAAACTAAAGAAAATAAAACAGGGTAATATGACCAAGAGAAATCGGGGGCCAGCGGAAGCGTCGCTGAGGAGATGGTATTTGGACAAAGCTGATGGTGAGAAGGAACCGGCGAGGTGGGTGACTGTGGGAATTCCCTCCTAGTGGGAGGAAATCACAGACACAAAAGCTGAGTGAGGAGGAGTTAGGTATGTGTGAGAAGCTGAAAGAGGGGAAGTTAAGGGGGGATCAAGGCTGATTGCTAGGCTGGCACTGAGATTGTGATGACACTGGCTCAAGTTAATTACCAGATGCCCTCCATGTTCTCACTATGCTCACAGCCGGATCCAGGATGTCCGTCTCAGTAATGTTGGCATTACTGAGGATTATTAGAGTTGAATACTACTTCAACAGAAACTCATTAATTTAAATTTTGCCTGGCAGCATGAAATAATGGAAAAAACATAATTTGAGGTCCATACCAGGTCTCTAATTGTGTGGCCTCAGGAAAATCAGCTAACTTCTCTGACTTGCAGGTTATTTGTGTCAAATTAATAATAGTAAATCTAACAACTTCTTCTCGCCTCAGAGGACTTTTATGAAAGGTCAACTGAGAGAATGTAAAAGTGCTTTGTAAATTAAAGGGCTAGGTAAATGTTAGTTATTGCTACTATTAGAATAGTAATTTGGGGGACTTCCATGGTGGCACAGTGGTTAAGAATCCATCTGCCAATGCAGGGGACACGGGTTCAAGCCCTGGTCTGGGAAGATCCCACATGCCGTGGAGCAGCTGAGCTTGTGAGCCACAACTACTGAAGCCCGTGTGCCTAGAGCCTGTGCTCTGCAATAAGAGAAGCCACTGCAATGAGAAGCCTGCACACCGCAATGAAGAGCAGCCCCCGCTCACCGCAATTAGAAAAAGCCCACGTGCAGCAATGAAGACCCAACGCAATCAAAAATTAAATAAATTAATTTAAGAAAAAAAAAAGAATAGTAATTTTTAAAATCCTCCAAAAGTTGAGAGAGAGGGAAAAAAATAGTCTGTAACATTTGCCTTCTTAGTCTTTACCACCCTTACTTCTGCCTGCAGGTGCAAGCAGTGATATTTATGAAAGATTATGCAGAAGTGACTGAGAAGTTTGCTCCTACTCTGGCTGAGGTGGCCAGGCTCTTCCAGCTTTGTTATCCTACTCAGAAATATTAGTGGATGTCAGGACCTAAAGGAAAGTGGGTGTGTCCACTGCGGTTTAGTGCTTTTATTTTTTATTTTTTTTGCTGTACGCGGGCCTCTCACTGTTGTGGCCTCTCCCGTTGCGGAGCACAGGCTCCGGACGCGCAGGCTCGGCGGCCATGGCTCACGGGCCCAGCCGCTCCGCGGCATGTGGGATCCTCCCGGACCGGGGCACGAACCCGCGTCCCCTGCATCGGCAGGCGGACCCCCAACCACTGTGCCAGCGGGGAAGCCCCGGTTTAGTGCTTTTTTTTTTTTAATCAACGTTCAGTCTGTGCCTCAGGGAACTCTTGGCCTGGGCAGTACTGCTCAGCTGCTTATATAGATAGGTTGCCCAACCACAGCTGGAAGGACTCACCCAGAAGAGCAGGTGTTGCCCTGTTTAGAAATGTGAGCCTGTCATGCATCCCAGGTCAAGGTCAAACCATAAAATGTCAATGTGACAGTGTTGGTTCTATTTACATCCTACAGGTCCAGTTTCTTTACACGACTCTGTCGAAGCAGAAAGAGGAACAGAAAAGGGTAGCTCTGTTGGAACAACAGGTATTCATTGGGGTTGCTTCTAAATTCAATTTAACCCTTTAGAAAATGGAATTTTTCCTCATGTTTACACTATTCTGTGAAGAAACAGTTGAAAGTTGTAGAAAATGTTTTTTAAAAACTTTAACAAAATATTTAAAGTGACTATCTGTGCCAGCCATATGTTCCCATTACTATCTTTAGGCTAAACCAGATTCTCTAAGGTGACATGGCAATTTTCTTGACAGGTAGATGTTTGTCTTCGCAAATTTTATTCTTCCCTAAATGGCTGCTAGTCTGACCGGATGTCCCTAATAGGGCTGCTTGATAACTTCAAGTAGAACTCAAAGAGACACCAGTTATTCTCAGAATAGACACCAGAGATTTTAGTATATTCCAAACCAGGGGACAGCCATCTCTTTCCCTTCCCCACAAAAAGGAGGATGGGGAGGACAGATTCTAACCACTCACTTATACCTCAAGCTTTGGTTTTGCTCCTTGGACAAAGCTTTTTCATTTATCAACATCTCAGTGTGTTCAGAGGAATTCTTGCTCTAATGGTACAATACATGTTTGCTTCTTGTGCTAATAAAAAAAAAATGCAAGCATCCAGTCAAGAAAACTAGACAGTATATACTAGCTGTCATTGTCTTGTCTTGGGCATTTTTTCTAGATGCAGGCATGTACTGTAGACTTTGAAAATGAAAAACTTGACCGTCAAAATATGCAGCATCAATTGCATGTAATTCTTAAGGAGCTCCGAAAAGCAAGAAATCAAATAACACAGTTGGAATCCTTGGTGAGATCGGAATGGTTAAACTAAAACTTGTTTTCATCTTTCTCTTTCTGCCATCTTTCTATTTACATGTAAAACCATTTCCTGAAGTAGGAGGATACAGCTTAAATAATGGCTGTTTCTCAAATCAATCAGATCAAATCCCCTGCCTCTTTTGAAGCAACTGCCCTTTGAGCATCAGTCCAGAGGACTAGACAGAGGGACATTATGGGCCTCTTGGTAATGATAACATTACCGGTGCCTGGGATCATTCCCCACCCACGCTGGGCTCTGTGATTCTAAAGGCACTAAACAGTGCCTGGCCTGGGGGATACAGGGGGCAAGGCAGGGCAGTTGTAGATCCTGAATTGAAATTATTCTTTTCTATTTAAAAAGAAAGAAAGAAAAAAATGCTGGTTTTAGGGCTAATGGACTATTACTGTTAATACTCTCTTTTAGGCATATTGAGTTGAGTACTTTCTGGGGGTTACCCTGAACACATAATCTTTTTAAACATTAACCTTTTAAATAACATGCTTCTATGAGGAAATGGTTTTTGATCTACCTATTTTCATCCTATTAATAAGCTTTGGACCAAATCTGTTAGGGTCTGTGTGTGTTATGTCCCCACACATTTCATATATCATCCTAGTACTGCAGAATATTTGCAGATGGTGAAATGTTACGAACAGAATTCCTCGGTTTTCAAAAGAGAAAATAGCAGTTGTTAAAATCATTTGTAATTTCTTTATGAATAAAAGACAGAAAATAACTTTTTGGCTCTATTTATGTCATTGATATTGACCATTTATAATATTTGAAATTGAAATGTATAATTCATTCCTGTTGATGACTGTTTTTCAAAGTATAGGAAGCCAAAGGTATACAAAAGAATCCATAATTTTCCTGTATTTTTCTTTGTGTTCCTACCGTCCATCATCTTCATATTATGTTGTAAAGTACTCATTTTTAAGCTTTACTGACTATTCTAAATTCCTCAGGGAAAAAATCATGAAATAGGGAAGTCACAAAGGAATTATACAACATCTTAGTCATTTCTGTGTGTAACCTGTTTGACCTGCTAAAATTCTTTGCTGCTCTTAATTCCATGTAGTTCTTTATTATTGAAGTTACCCCTCTTTTACAAACCTAGCAAACTTTGTCAGCACTGTCCACCCGCCCACCTTTACATTTGGCTCTAAGCATTTTAATAAAACCTATCTATGTAAACACCCAACCCTAGAACTTCCTGGGTAATTTGGGTGATTTATAACCGCCTTGTATGTTGCCACCATAATACCAGTGACCAGAGAGATTCAGAAGAAAATCTGTCTACAGGGCTGAAGCAACTGGAGTACCTGTGGAGCAGTTACTGGATGGTAGGCCATCTATACAAACCGTGTTCGTTTGACATTTATTTTTCAGAAGCAGCTTCAAGAGTTTGCCTTCACAGAGCCATTAGTCACTTTGCAAGGAGAGACTGAAAACAGAAAAAAAGTTGCCTCACCAAAAAGTCCTACTGCTGCACTAAATGAAAGCCTGGTAGAATGTCCCAAGTGCAATATCCAGTATCCAGCCACCGAACATCGAGATCTACTCGTCCATGTTGAATACTGTTCTGAGTAACAATATAATTATTCTTTGTTTTTGTGTCAAAAGATTCAGTACTGTATTTTACGTTAGCTTATGGACATTTTGAATTACTTATTTCACCTCAGATCAGAAAGTGCCTATATACTTTTCAGACTCTGGTATAGGAGTGAATCGTTGTATTATTATTATTTTTTTTGCCTGATTTGCATTTCCTTGGCAGTGATACCTCCCTGCAGTGGTTCATCTTGAGGCTTTAGTGACAGAATGTGCAGAGTATTGAATGCTGAGATGACTAACATTTTGCACTGTTAAAGTACTTGCTGGAGAAAAGATAGTTCAGGTTGTTGCTTGTGCATCAAATTTGTTACACCAACAAGCAACTATTTTATGTTTCGTGGATTTTTAAAAATCAGAAGTAATTAACCAGGGATCTTATTGTGTTAGTATTTTTTAATCCAAGCACTTATTAAGCCTACAGTTCTGATTTTCATGTCCATTGTGAAAAGATGGTGATACTTTTTTCATTTTTTTTTTCCCTTTCTATGTTAGAGCGGTTATTAGAAAAGTTGGGGATTTTCCTGATCTTTATTGCTGCTTACTGTTGAAACTGTAAACCTACCTGTGTTCTAAGCACAAAGCAGATTCTGTTTAAGGAATACTCCTTAGTAGCCACACACAATGTTTTCTGTAATGTTAACTGGCTATAACTTTAACTTGAATTTCATTAGCACATGTTGGTTAGCTAAAATTGTTAAAAGGAATTTTGATAAAACCACCTAGCCCTCTCTTTTGATTTGCAGGTGTTTTATTTATTTATTTTTGGCACTCTTAAAAGCTGGGCGATGTAATGAGCAGATATTTGCTTATCTGAATATATATTTTTATACATGCGTGTGTAAACCAAGAAATTTTTTATTTCTTCAGGTTTTCTAAAATGCTTAACACTGGGCTACTGTTAGTAATGTAGAGGAGAAAAGAATAAAATGATATAATAAGTTTTGCTCTGAGGAGTGTATATGTATGTAGACAGGTATTGTGAGATTTCTGCCCTGAGAGGGGTGCCAGCGAGTTACAGATAAAACATACAGTGTAAGATGATAAATAAGGTGGTTAAGGACACCTTGGAACCAAAAGCTGCATGAAGCTCGGAAAGTTTAAGCAAAATGCCCATAATCATAAAAAAAAGACATTCTTGGATTTCAGACTCCAGGTCGACTCCAAAGCCCGTCTTCTCTCCACCAGAAAACCCTTACGAATTCTCCAAACTCAGTATCCTTAACTGGAGTAATGGGATGTTCCTTGAGTTACAGAAATGGCAGAACACACCTGGTCTCTTTCATCCCTCTGGTCTGGGAAGTTCTGCCTTGTCAAACCCCTCCACCTGTTCCATGGATCCATGCTGTGCCAATTCGGCAAACATCTTTACGTTCATTCTCCAAACGTTTATTAAATGGCAACTACACGCAAAGCTCTGGGCTAGGTGTTAGTGACACAGTGATAGTAAAATGCAGCTCCATCTTCACAGTCTGGTAGAAGAGACCAAGAGCTAAACATATAAGTATAATATGTTGTGGGAAGTGCTATAATCAAGGTATATGTTGAGTAGAGGAATTCATTTATTTAAACCCTGCTTTATTCTAATAAAGATTGGAGGTCTGACTCTTCAAAGATATGTCTTATACTAAGATAAAATTTAAAAGAAGTAGGAAAAATCAATAGTAAAACAAGACTAAGAAGTGAAATGGAGCCACTCACAAGGGTAGCCCCAGTGCAGGCCATGGAGCGCTTCTGAGAGGTGAGCCCGGCGTTTGAGCACAGAGAAGCAATCCTGTACCCCATTCACAGCTGATCTTCAAGAGAAACACCACTGTAGTGATCCTGGTACTGAGATTGTAAAGAGATGCCTCCAGTGTGCCTTTGCAGAGAAGAAAACATGTAACTAGAGGTCCATGGCCTCAACACCCTCGCCTTAAACAGCAGTGAATTCCACTCCGCTGATTTCTTAATGATAGGGGTGAAAAACGTTGTGTCCAGAGGCAATTCCATAACCAGCAGCGGCAGGCAGTACTATCCTCTCCCAGTGTGTAGCTCTCTGCTGCTCTGGCTTATCCCAGAGTAAATTTTAGTCAGAGGAGCCAACTCAAAATCCCCTTTGATGGGCCAGATGGGAACTCCGATGAGCCAGCCCGCCAGCTGGACCGTGGAGGCTGGAAAATGCCTGTCTTCACCCAAAGGGGGCGCAACTGCCCAGCTCCAGCCAACGTCATATGTGAATGCAAGCCCAGTGTGGCTGATCTTTCAGATTTACCAAGAAAAGTCTCCTATTTCTTTTTTTAAATAAATTTATTATTATTTTTTTTTAGTTGTTTATTCTTGGCTGCATTGGGTCTTCGTTGCTGCGCATGGGCTTTCTCTAGTTGCCGTGAGCTGGGTCTTTGTTGCGGTGCTCAGGCTTCTCATTGCGGTGGCTTCTCTTGCTACGGAGCACGGGCTCTAGGCGCATGGGCTTCAGTAGTTGCGGCGCGCGGCCTCAGTAGTTGTGGCTCGTGGGTTCTAGAGCGCAGGCTCAGTAGCTGTGGCGTACGGGTTTAATTGCTCTGTGGCATGTGGGAACTTCACGGAACAGGGCTCAAACCCGTGTCCCCTGCATTGGCAGGCGGATTCTTAACCACTGTGCCACCAGGGAAGTCCCGAAATCTCGTATTTTTAAGTGTGTAATCTTCCAATTTTTAAATATTGGAAATGTTTTTAATTTAGCACTGGGTCAGACGTATTTTCAGTATGTAACATTTGTTTAGAGCATCTGAATGGGGCAAAAGGAAGAGTGACTAGCTCAGCCTGAGATGGGCAGGAAGCTAAGGGAGGCTCTCAATTTGGCCTCCTGTGTGAGGACTGAGGTGTCCCCAAGTCCAGTTCAATCCAAGAGGCCCTGAGGGGCACAGTGAACATGGCCCTCCCTGACCAGTCCCTTCCACCTGCCATGTGATATTCTTTTGTGGCTACATTTCCCAAACAGAACTTTTTGGCTCCCAACATTTTCTCACTACCCCCTGGTCCCCAAATCTGACAATTGAGGGAATGTCAGGGCTGGAAGGGAACTATGAGGTCATCTACTTCACTGTTTTTGGTCCAGGAAATCACCTCAGCCTTGGAGTGTGTTGAAAATGTTGATTCCTTGGCCTTCCCCAAATCTCCTAAATCAGGGTGTCTGGGGGTGGGAAGCATGGAATATGCATTATTAACGAGTTCTCTAGGGCATTCAGGTGTATCACTGAAGACAGAACGACTGAGCTAGTCCAAACTTGACTCCCTGATGAAACAGTCCCAGAGACAGGCGTGACTTATCCCAGATCACTTAGCAAGTTTGCAGGAAAATGAGGGAGGCCCAGACTCCCAATGGCAGTGGTTGTTAGAGCCCCTACCATTTTGGCTTGTGTGACATGATTCCTGCAAAATTACTCTTTCCAAGATCCCCAGTGCTCTGTCGTCTAGGGCAAATCCAGTGTTTGTTGGTCTGGTTCTCTTTATTTTTCCTTATCGTCTATGTTGCGCTCTCTGCTTTGAATCTAATGATATTTCTAGCTTTGGATGGTTGAGTGGGAAACATGAGTAAGATACCAAAGAGTCCAGTCTAGTAGTGACACCCAAACAAAGGAGAAAGGCAAGATCAAGCTAGGGTTTTGCCCAGAATCTGGAGAGGTAATGGAGAAAGGGGCAGAGAAGGCTGATCCCTGGAGCGCATCTTGTGGTCCACGAGTAGAGAGGAGAACTCAGAATCAGATTAAAGTTGTGTCTCCCAAACCAAGCAACCAAAGAAAGAAGGAATGGCATGCTCCTGTGGGAGAATGTGTTAGCATCTGATAATAACCTTCACCTTCTTGCCTGCCAGACTCACTCTATTGATTTAACCCCAGGACCAGCACATCTTCCACTACAATGGTGCAACAAGTATTACAGGGAAGTCTCCTGAAGGAATCCCACCCATTTTAGGGGATGCACCAAGCACTGATCTCCTCACTTGATTCAGCAAATATTTAACCCATCTGCAACGGGCAAGGTGCGGTGCAAGGCACTAGTGGTGGAGAGGAGGGTACAGCAGAGACCACCTTCAGCAGAGCCAAGGCAAGGTGGACATCAAGGCAGACCAATGACAACACAGTGAGGTTAAGTGCCTCATTAGAGGTCACCCCACGGGGAGGCTTTATGAAGGAGGTGATGACTAAGCTAAGTTTAAGGAAACAAAAAATATTCAAGTTTTATCAGTGTTTGTTCCTGGACTTACGCTGCAAGTGAATCATTAAACATTGCTTAAAGAAAAATATGGCCTGTGTTATATCAGTTACTGTCTGATGACAAAGGATGTGGGTGTAGAGGAAGGGCAGAGGTGTAGATCCAGATTGTGGTACAAGTCATATCCTATTAACTTGATGTTGAGATGCATGTCGCCACAAAGACAGAAAGTAAACTGTTTTGAATGTTAAATATCAGACTGGATAATACAGGTTTTATACGAAGGAGAAAAGAAAAGAGAAAAAGGTCAGCTTTGCTGTTTGATTTATAGATTTTGTAGAATGGCACCTATGCCACCTTGCATAGATTAGGAAGACGTGTATTTTCACTTGATTTTTATAAGGTCGAAGTAAGAGGTGGTGATGATGGGATGGAGCAGATACTAGAGGATTAAGAAAAACTTCCAGAGTATATTATTTTCAGTACAAATTTAACAATCTCTCACATATGCACATACGCTACAGTAATAATTCCCTTCTAAAGGAAATGATTCTATTTATTGGAGATCAAAAAGGAAGCATCTCGGGCTTCCCTGGTGACGCAGTGGTTGAGAGTCTGCCTGCTGATGCAGGGGACATGGGTTCGTGCCCCGGTCCGGGAAGATCCCACATGCTGCGGAGCGGCTGGGCCCGTGAGCCATGGCCGCTGAGTCTGCGCGTCCAGAGCCTGTGCTCCGCAACAGGAGAGGCCACAACAGTGAGAGGCCCACGTACCACAAAAAAAAAAAAAAAAAAAAAGGAAGCATCTCAGAACTTAAATTTTATTTTGTATCGCTTCTTTGGGAATTTTAAGGAAGCATATTACTGTGGAAAGAGCCTTGAAATGGGAACCACTGGACCTGGGATGAAAATCTGTTTCTGACCTTGAGCAAGTCACCTCAACTCCCTAAGACGCAGCTTCCTCCACTCTAAAATAGGAATGTTCATGCCTGCCCCAGCGATTTTCCCAGGCTGTCATGAAAATCAAAATCCAACTTATTTTAGGGAATACTGTATATTAAGTGTTTTTAGTGTCCCGCACAATATGGGTAAAAACTCCCTATGTGACATGTCATTTTATCCTCACAGCGATGCTAATGGGAGTTTCTATAACTGTTCCATTATATAGATGAGGAAACTATGGTTTAGAGGGTTTAAGTCACTTGTCCAAGGTCACACAGCAAAGAGAGTGACAGAGCTAGTGTATGAAACTGTGTGTGTCTGCCTCTAGCGACAGAGCTGATACCTCCTACATTATGCTGCCACTTGCCTATCACCTTAGAGCCAGAAAATATACGTGAAAGCACACTGCAGACGGGGAAATACTGCCCAGGGTTATTTTTATTTTTCAGCAATGATTATAGTGTGGATGAGGATGAAGACAAGAGATGACAATGACATCACCTCCCCCAAAGGACAGCTGTTCATTTTACTCATCTATTATAACCACACTCCTCATTCTCTTTGCAGCTAGTATCAGTGCAGGTGCATTCAGATGCAATTAATAGAAAAGGCTGACACCATCAGGGCATTTATTGTTTGTTACAAAAGAAGTGTGGAATCAGGGGGCTTTCCTGGTGGTGCAGTGGTTGGGAATCTGCCTGCCAATGAGGGGGGTCACGGTTCAACCCCTGGTCTGGGAAGATCCCACATGCCGCGGAGCAACTAGCCCGTGTACCACAACTACTGACCCTGTGCTCTAGAGCCTGTGCGCCGCAACTACTGAAGCCCACGTGCCTAGAGCCGGTGCTCCACAACAAAAGAAGCCACCACAATGAGAAGCCCGTGCAGTGCAACGAAGAGTAGCTGCCCTTGTGCTCACCACAACTAGAGAAAGCCTGTGTGCAGCAACGAAGACCCAACACAGCCAAATAAATAAATAAATAAATTTAAAAGTCTGGAATCAAACAATCCTAGCTTAGATCAGCAATTTCACAATGTTAAGGCTCTGGGCTGTTATCTCTATAATTCTCTTGGTCCCTACTCCTGCTCACATAATGGCTGCTGCGGTTCTCAGTATCACAATCTAATGAGACTTTTTTTTCAAAACCAAGAAGCCGACAGCTAGCCAGGGTAATGAATGAGCACTACTTATATGTCTCTCTCCTTGTATCCAATAAAAGGAAATTTATTGGAAGTGGAAGTATCCATTCAGAAACTCCACAGTGTACTTGCCTTGGATTTCATTGACTAGAACTGGATTACAGTGCATTAAAATGAGCCAGGCTAGGCTCTGGTACCAAGTAGCCCTGAAATCTCAGTGGCTTAACACAATATTGGTTTCTTTCTTGCTCATCTCACAATTTTGGGGATCTGGGGGTCCTCCTTTTTTGGCCGTTTCGCATGTGGTATCTTAATTCCCCAACCAGGATTGAACCCGGGCCACGGCAGTGAAAGCGCCGAGTCCTAACCACTGGACCTCCAGGGAACTCCCACTCCTTCATTTTATAGTTACACCACCTGGAACACGAGGCCTCCAAGGTCAAGGCAACAGGGCAAGAGACGAAAGCGGCGGCACCATCTAATAGCTGCCCAGACCGGAAGTGACGTATTCTGCTCACATTCCTATTGGTCAGATCTTGGT